>NC_092872.1:107024937-107327967 GCF_028372415.1 Notamacropus eugenii | reverse complement strand
CTTGGAGTCAGGAAGATACTGTACCTGACAGTTACTAGATGAATAGTTGCCCATGTGATGATTCAGAGTCACTTGCTGTCTCTGTTTCTTCATTTGTAAAGTGAAAATAGCATCTATAGTACTTACCACACAGGGTTGCCAACCTTAAAGTGCTACACAAATATCATATAATTGTTATTGTGGTAATATCATTGTTTTTATTTCCTTTGGTGGTTATTTCATGGAAGTAAATAATAACAAAAACCACATCCTTAAAGTCCAGCCTACTATCCAAATCCTGGGGAGGGTGGGGGGGTTAAGGGTAGGTAATGGCTACTGAGGAGAGTGTTCACTAAGACAATATATGGCAGAAAGTCATGTGCTCTAAAACAACATTATTTGTGAAGGTCTAGCGGGGATCCTGAAATGTTGACCAACTGGGCTATGATGATATGACTGATTGGGTTAACACCCTAGTAACTACTTCTAAGAGTCAAAAGCATAGATGGGGAAGCTTAGAATTGTTGACTGGTGCTCTGACATAGATATTCCACAGTTGGACTTATCTATCCCCCAAGGAATTCATTGTTAAGAAAAAAGTTCTTATACACACCAAAATATTTATAGCAGTACTTTTTGTTGTAGTGAAGTATTGGAAGCAAAGTAGGTGTCCATCACTGGGCAATGGTTAAACAAGATTGATGCATGAATGTAATGGAATATTATTGTGATGTAAGAAGATGACAATCAGTACTCAATAAACGCTTATTAAATGAGTACTATTTAACAGTCAATAAGCTAAGCTCTGGGGATACAAAAAGAGGCGAAGAGACATTCTTAGCCTTCAGAAAGCTCACATTCTAAAGGGGGGAAACAACATGCAAACAAATATATGCAAAATAAGCTTTATTCAGGATAAATAAGAAATAATTAATAAAGGGAAGGCACTGGAATTAAGAGGGGGTTGGAGAAGTTTCCTGTAGAAGATGGGCTTTTAGTTGAGATATAATAGACACCAAGCAAGTCAGAGCAAAGGAAAGAGAACTTTCCATGCATGGGAGACAGAGAAAATGCTTGGAGATGAGAGATGAAATGTCATGTTGGAATAGCCAGGAGGGCTATTCCATCAAAGAGTTCATGTTGGGGAGTAAGGTGTAAGAAGACTGTAAAGGTAAGAGAGGGCTAGGTTATGAGGGACTTGTTAGTGCATTTTGGATTTTGCTCCTAAATGCAATGGGAGCTTATTAAACGGGAGTTTATTGAATGGGGAGATGACATGATCAGACCTGCATTGAGGAAAATCACTTTGATAGGTCAATCGAGGTTAGAATAGAGTAGGGATAAACTTGGGGCAGGCAGACCACAGAAAGATTTCATGATCTGAAGGAGAATGAATAAGTAGAACCAACAAAACAAAACAATATACATGACTCAAACAATATAAATGGGAAAAAGAGTCACGAAACAACCCAGGTGAATGTTTCAAAATTACAAAGTATAAGCATGGCTCAAAAGAGAATTGAGAAAACACCCCTTCTCTATTCCTCTACCGAGGTGGGAGATCTGTGGGTATGGTACATGGCACATATTTTCAGACATTTTTCAGTGTATTGATCACTTTTACTGATATCTTTTTCTTTTTCCCCGCTAAAGATTATTTTTGTAATGTCTCTTTGGATGGGATGAGAGGGAGGGAGAAATTTTGATTATGTAAAAAAAAAATAAAAATTTTCAAACAAACTTTTTCATTACTGGCATTTGAAATACTTTTAACTTCAATGTTTGTTGTTTTGATATTTAAGTATGTATAAATGCATGGTTTTATACAATAAGTAAAATAAAATCTACATAAAGTGAAGGTTCTGGGGCTCACTTTCCCAAACTACAATGATTCTAATGATTCATTAGAAGATGCCTAGTTAGTGGTCACCTTAGCTTTCTAGGGGGTAGCCTTGGTTATTTGGAGTTTATAATGATATTACTCACTAGTTCCCTTTTGAGTTGTTCTGTCTCCCAATGTCATTTAACCTGTGAACATATCCTTAATATCAATTAACCATTTACCATCAGCTTGCTTTATAAAGGGAAGGATAGAGAGAACAAAGACCCAAGTACAGCAATATTCTCCCTAACCCAGGTTTCATTCTGTCTTGTATATACCCACTTGGTCCTTGCGGAGATTAGACTCAAGCTTAAAGTTTTTGCTACAAAATCCCACTCTTCATTCCTCCAGAAAAACAGGTACTTCCTGACAGTGTAGGCAATTTTTTTTCCCTTTGTGGAGTCTTGTCAAATTCACTTTTGAATGTGAAACACCCAGTGGAGAGAAGTCACTTCTTTGTAGTATCTTGACTGCTGAGATGATTCATTGTTACATTGGGTGATGTGGTGGACTTAGGTGTGGTCCTTCACTAGACTGAGCTGTTATTGCTACTGGCTCCAGTTGTTGAGGGGACCTTTGGTGGCTTTTGAATCTCACAAGGTCACAAGATCTTAACCTGATCTGTTCCATTTCTGATTCAGTCATCTTTGACCAAGAAAGAATTAACAAAATGAGACGAAAGAAACAGAAGCGTGATGTGTTCATGGCTACGTGACTGCTGCATAGGTACATAAAGTAGTCATGAGAGGCCATCCCTGCTACTACTTACTTAGCCTTTTACTTGAAGGTCCACAGAATTTTTCTTTTCTTATAGGAAAGTGAGAGATTGTCCTCCCAAACCTTTTATATGTGTATATACACATGCACGCACATATTTATGCATATGTGTATAACACACACACACATAAACACAATTTTGACTCAGGAGCCAATTAAAAAGGCCTTTCATCACCCCTCGATAGGTCAATAGGAAACAGATCACCTACTTGTATGCTTTGAACTGTACTCATGAATTTCTGGAAATTCTGGAACTGGTTCAACAAGTCTCCCTGTGAATTGGCAGCAGGAAGCATTTATTTTACATACCTTAAAAACTTGGTCTTCATTGGCCAATCCCTCTCATTTCATTAAAAAAAAAAAAGTGATTTTTTTTCCAAGCTTATGGTCCTTTCTAATTATCTAAGTTTGATCTTCTGACCTAACCTAATCGATGGTATTTTGGGCCTGTCATTCATATGTTGGGGTACCATACTGACGAAACTTATCTTAGTCTGTAGTAAATTTTGGAAGTTTAAAATTTAATGAAATATGTAGCCAAGTGTAATATGTAATATTAAATTACTTACACTGTTATTGTATGTTAATGCTGAGAATGAAGTTTGGATTGCATCATTGAAGTATTCAGGATAGCATTTTAACCTATTATATTAAATAGCAAAAGTAAAAAATCCTTTTTGTAATTTACCCTTTAGGGAGGATGTTGTGGTTTGAGACGTTTTTTTTCTGAGCAAAATGCCCAGAACTTACTTTTGGTTCTGTCATTTTAACATCATTCTAAGGAGAGTTCCATCTACGCATGGAGTTTAACCTTGAACTAACCTCAAGGCTTCTAGTCTCTGGGATATAGGAAGTGGATGGTATAGCATTACATGTGCTTGGAACTCTGCCACATAACAAAGCCATATGTGCTTTTCAGTATTGGATAAATGCCTTAGTCTCAAATATTGAGCGTTTGAAAGAGTTGAGGTCCCCAGACTTCATCTTAGCAAATATTTCCATTCATTTCCTAGGAAATGTGCTTCATAAATTCTTGATTAAAGTCCATTTTTTCAACAGCAAAAGATTTTTCTTTCCCTGAGGTTTGTAAATGATACCAGGTTGCTGGCAAAATGTCAAAAAGGAAATATGTGTTCTTCATCTTTTTGTTCTTTAAAACTAGACTTATAGTATCTTAGAGTTGGGGAAAATCTTAGATGTTGTCTAATCTAACCACTTGCTAATTTAAAAATGAAGAAAGAAGCTCAGAGATTAGGTGACTTTGCTAATAGTTAGTGGTGCTCAAGCTAGTATTAATTGACTTTTGTAATGAGAAAAAATTTTCGATTTTGGGAAAAGATAAAATTTTGTTGAATTCAGGAGCTTTAATGAAATTTTTTTAGGATTTTTCCTTTTTGGGCTACAATTCTATGTATTGAAATTGATTCTGACTTACGACCTAACTGAGTTAGGGTGCTCCCTTTGTCCCTATCAGCCAGTGTCCTTGGGATTAATCATCCTATGCTAACTGGTAGAGATGGTCAATCTTAAATTGGTAACAGTGTTGCATTTAAACCCTTTAAGGCACTACCCTTTCTTCTGTTGCAATTTGGTGCCCAAAGGGACAGAAAAAGAGTTTTATATATGTAAAAAAGAATTAAATCAACTTTTAAAGGATGCGAAGTATTGCCTCTTCCAGATGTGAAGAGTGGTGCTTGGAAAGAATAAAGAAAAGATCTTTAATTTAAAAAACACTGCTAAAATCTCTTTGTAAAGAAACAATTTTCGGATAAACTATGAATAATTTAGTTGCAAAAGTGATGGAAAATGATTTTGTGCATAAAGAATCACCTTACAAAGGATGTATATGTTTTATATATGTATATATTTTGTATATATGAATGGTTTAGTAGTTTAGAAGGGCAGAAATAAAATTTATTAAAAATAGATACATTTGAATTTAGAGAACACAGTTGCTATTGGTTTGAACTGTTTATTGAGAACCTCTTTTAAGACTACAAAATGACAAGCTTCAGCACAGTGTTTCCTAAGCTTATTTGCCTGTAACTGTGTAATGGTAATTTAAATGGGAAGATCTTTCCCATTCATTAATAGACCCATGTGATCTGCTTAAATCCCATGGAAGCCTAAGTCGCATGTGCTGGGAGGAGCTTGCTGAATAGGTAGAACAGGAAGAATGGAGCAGAACTGGAAGCAAGTTGATGAGAGTGGTTAGAGGCGGAGGAGAGAGGACACAGGCAGGCACACCTAGTCTTGTGAGTATTTGTTTCTGGGAAGACCGCAGCAGAGGGGAAGAAGAGTGGGAATGGCTTTGTCCCCTTCAGTGCTAATGTGTATTGACTTCTTGGTTACTATGACAGATTTGGCTTTCTGGTGTCTGAATAAATGTTTTTCTTATGCCTTCTATACAGAGATCCTATTATACTTTGCAGTTCAAAACTATGCCAGCATATTCACAGTCACCGTAGGTGCTGTGAATATTGCCTTGGTGATAAAAACTGTCCTGAGAATTGTGAGGTAGAAAAATCAGATGAAATATAACTGATGATTGAGATGATTATAAAAGGACTGTTGATTTCATGTGCAAAGGAAGTGGCAGTCAGAGCAGGTAGTTGGCAGAAGACTTTAAGTTATCTGTTGTTCTTTGGGTGCTTCACAGAGTTTGGTAGATATGAACTCTTAGAAATGTATTTGCACACTGTTGCTATGCTGGGTTTTAGGTGGAAAAATGAAAGAGCAATACAGATGTGTCAGCTGTTTTATCTGTTTGATTTAAACTGATTGAATGATAACAAATCTTGATCAGTAAATAGCTAGCTAGCCTAGAGAGCCAGTCTGATGAGCCTTGCAGTTATCTGGCTTAAAGGTATTGCTAACCAAATTAACAATGCAACCCTTCCTCAGTACCCTTTCTAGTTTGATAGTAGAAGAGAAGATTTGCTCAGCTAGAAAGAAGTGAGGAGTTAACCCTAGGACCTTTGAGAGAGTGTGAGTGTACATGTGTGGTAAAGGTCCTTCTCTGGAAACCTAGACCTACCATGGTGAAGGCAACTGTTGGGGTGAGTGGATGCCCACACTCTCTAAAAGAGAGTTGTGAGGTACTCCTTGTGAATTAAGACACCCCACACATGCCCTTCATTTTGGAGTTCCATGACAGAGACAAGTCACATAAGTGTTAGACCTGTTTATATACAGATAGTACCAGAGCTGAGAGTAGAAGCCCAAGGACATTTCTCCTTCACCAAACCACTTTTTTGATTTCACGGTTTTAGCTTATTTGTAGATTATTCAGACTTTGGTCTCTTTCTTTCTATGCCTATTTTTTGAACATTTTACTTCTCACTGTCTCCATCAGGGGGAGGATAAGAAAGAGGTGAACCAACTTGTTCTCCAGTTGAACATCTACTCTCCCTTAGAAACCTTCTGTTCTTGAATTCTTTAATATGCTATATTCTTCTGGGTCTTCTTCTGTATGTTATACCACTCCTTCTGTCTCCTTTTGCTGAATTCATTTCTTCCTCCTACTGAATTTTAAATACATGTGGCAGTATTGTATAGTGGAAAGAGTATTGTACTTAGAGTTAGGAAAGACCTGATTCCATGGGGATGAATCCTAACTCTAAAACTTATTATGGCTATGGGCAAGTCTTTCAGCTTCAATTTTCTTATTTGCAAAAACTGAGCGTAGTGCAACCTATTCCACCTACCTTGCAGGGTTGATGTAAGAATCAAATGAGATAATTTATGTATACCCCTTTGTAAACCTTAAAATACTGCCTAATTGTCAGTTCTTGTTGAAAATTATAACCTTAACCACCCCCATACCTCACAAAGTTTGGTTGGCACTGAAAAAAAATATTGGTGGAACACCCAAATTAAACCAACTGGGGGCATCAAAATTGTGAGAGTATAAGAGGGATCATTTCTCAAGTTATATAAAAGAGAGAGAATAGCAAAGAATTGGGAAAGCATTGTTTTTTATTTTTATAAAAAGGGAGGGGGCAACTAAGGCCATATGAATTCTAGGCCTGTTTATTTTCCTAATTCTAAAAGCTTTTTATGAAACTAATGTTTGCAAACCTTTCTCCCTATCTGTCTTTCCCTCTCCATCCCCTTAGACGCCCAGAGCCTCAGAGCTTTGGCTCGAGTACATACAAGGAGGCTTCTGGGGCAGAATGGTGTTGCACTTAAGGTTGGAGAGAGTAGTGGCTCTGTTCCTTGCTATAGGGCTTGCTGCTGAGTTTGGCAGCCTGCTCTGTGATGGACTCAGAAGTGTCAGAGGTCCCTGCCAAAGACAAGTTGGCTGAGCCGTATAGGTTTCAGTAAACACTGGTTCCTGAGTTCCATGACTCAAAAAATTAAAAAAAAATTTGTGCCACTGCTCAAGTGCTGGGAAAACCCATGAAGTCCATTACATGCTCCCCAAATGCCAGGGGATCCCAAATGCTAGTTCTTGTGGCCCGCCATGAACATTTTTTGATGGTTTCCCTTCTTCCAAACTCTTCCATCAAGGACCCCCATATCTCCAAAGCTTCTTCCTGTGGTACTAATTGTCAGTCCCACAGGATATATGTTAACCATCCTATGGAAATTGTTTCCTTGCTTTTGCCCTCTCACAGGGGGCACAATCATGGGGAGTTAAGCAAACTTAAACTGTTTTCCAGAACTCCTGGTTCCAGATTGTTCATATATCTGGAAGATAACTAGAATTTAGGAGAGGGTGTTCATCTTCTTGGTAGAAGTTTTATTAACCTTAACGCTAATCCTAACCCTGACTCCAAAGATGAGAAACATGAGACTTATATATGTTAAATAACTTACTCTTGGTCAAGCAATTAGTAAGTTTTGAAGTTGTCAAACCTAGCTATCCTGATTTTAAGTCCAGTGACCTTTCTTTAAAAAATAAACAAACCAAAAAGTCAGGTTTAGCAACCTGGAAAAATTTACCCAATTCTTGGAATTGGCAGTAACCAGTAAGTTTCAAAAAAAAAAAAATGGGAATTGAGAAATCAGGGGCAAAGTAAAGCTTTCTCTTGGCTTTTGAATTAAGGTAATACTAAGGTTGTTGTTGTTAAGTCATTTCAGTTGTGTCTGACTCTTCATGACCCTATTTGGGGTTTTCTTGGCAAAGATGCTGGCATGGTTTGCCATTTCCTTTTGCAGTTCATTTTGTAGATGGAGAACTGAGGCAAATAGGGTTGAGTGACTTGCTGAGGATCACATGGCTTCTAAGTTCCTGAGGCCAGGTTTGAACTCAAGAAGATGAGTCTTCCTGACATCAGGCCTGGCACTCTATCCACTGTGCCACCTAGCTGCTCTAATAGTAAGAAAGGCAGAAAAATAACGAAGACCCAAGTTTTCAAAAATTATATTTATTCATATCTGAAAGAGATTTGCTCATTAGCAGTTTGTCAAAAAAATACTCCAGCTTATTAGGCAAACTTTCTAGATGATTCAAATACAATTGATTTTTTAAAATCTAACACAAGAAGTTGATTTTCATCCACAAGACTGTCTTAATATGCCTCATTTTTAAAGATACCAACAATTAAAATTCAAAAGCTTGGGTATGCCAGCAAGTATAATGTTATATAGAGAAGAAATTCCTTTGGCTTTTCCAATTCAGGGCTGCACATGTGTTTCTTGGACTGCTGCTAATACAAAAGGAAAAGCTGAATATAGCTGCCTAAGTCTTGGTGTCACATATTAATTTAACAGTCAAGAAACATTTTTGCTCTGATTAGTACTGAAGGGAGGGAAAGAGAAGTGAGAATTAACAGACTGGACTTCCTCTTTCTTCCCTTCCTTTTTCTGTCACCTCCACTCCACTCATGGGATTTTTTTTTTAATTGCTAGGATGCTGAGGAATTGTGATCATGGAGGAGGTACAGGACAATCATAGTAAGCTTTACACTTAGCTTGTCTCTTGAATAATTGTATCTTTTGCAGTAGTTAACCGTTTACATCAAAACAGCACACATACACACACACATATATATACATATATATGTATATATATATATAAAGTTTTTGTCTCCCTGGGTTCTCTGAGACAGTGCAGATGGGTCTTATAAACTACAGAATTAGTCAGGAATTTTTGTTGAGCTGAAGATTGACTGGTAAAATAATGCAATCTTTTATCTCAAATACATTCCTCTTCTTGGAGTAAGTAAGTATGGGTGTACGTGGTTTCTCTAAATCATATTTTCCTGTTTTTTTTTCTTACTTTATCATAGGTGTGATAAATGTGTGATTGTTTCTTCTTTGACAGCTTACGTTTCTCAGCTATGCACCTTTGTAGAAACTGACCATCTACTAGGGCATAAAACCTCATAAACAGATTGAGAAAAGCAGAAATGTTAAAGCATACCATTTTTTATTGACTACAACACAATAAAAATTATAATCAGCAAGGGTAAATAGAGAAGAAATGGAAGCCATGTCAGATTTTATATTCTTGGACTCAAAAATCACTTGTAGACAGCAGCTGTAGCCACGAAATTAAAAGATGCTTGCTCTTTAGTTGAACCAAAATGGAAACAGAACCCATAGGATCAATGCTTTTGAATTGTGGTGCTAGAGCAGACTTTTGAGAGTCCCTTGGTTAGCAAGGAGATCATCATTCAATACTTAAAGAAATTAATTCAGATTATTCACCATAAAGTTAAATACTGAAGCTGAAGCTTAGATACTTTAGTTACGTAATGAGAAAACAGGACTCGTTGAGGTGGTGAAAGATAGAAGGACTAGGTGTGCTGTGGTCCATGGGATCACAGAGTCGGACATGACTGAATGACTGCGCTACAAGCAATAAAAAAGCCTTGGAAGAAAGTATTCAAACATAAATGGAAAATAAATAGTTTAATCCTAAAAAACCTGTTGGTCAAATAATGAACCAAAGAAACACTAGATAAAATTATCAAAGAAAAACAATGAGACAATATACCAGAAATGTGTATCTCTAAACACATTTGTCTACAGAGAGAAAGAACTGATCAGTGAATGTAATATGCAATTAAAAAAAAGAACGATAAATAATAAAACCTAAACAGACAACGGAAGAGAAATTCTTGAAGCCAAAAAAGAGGTAAGTAAAATTTAAAGCAAAAGAAAAAAAGCATTGAATTGATAAAGTAGCAGCTGGAATGGGAGAGGGGAAACTAAATGCGATTCCTTTTTCCACCCAGACTAGTGAGAAATCTGGCTTTGTTATTATTACTTGATTAATAGTCTTTAGGAGAATTGACTTTAAAGGGAAGTAGCTGTCACTCTGTAACTAAGTTAACAAAATTGTTTCCTTTTTTTTACTTGATGGGGAAAAAAGTTATTTGATGAACTTTATTCTTTCCTTCTGCCCTGATATTAAATCCTGAGAGGGAGTCAGCTCTTGAGTCTAAGATAGAGGAAGGAAAGGAAGAATCTCCCACTTTTCATATTTTTGCCTGAGACGACCTAAAATATGGAAATAATGATAGCATTTTTTACCTGGCATAGTTGCTCAAAAACTACACAAATGAGTAGGAAATAATTAACAGTTACCATTTATATATCACTTCACGATTTGCAAAGTGCTTTACATATATATTAAATCATTTGATCCTCTCACCAAACATGAGAAGTAGTACTGTTATTATCTGCATTTTACAAACATGGCCACTGAGGCTGAGAGATATTTAGGACCTTGCCCAGTGTCTGAGGCAGGATTTGAACTCAGTTCTGATGGATTCTAAGTTCAGTGCCCTATTCACAACACTAGATAGGCTCTACATTAATAATCGTATCCTGCTACAATTTTAGGACATTACTTAGGGAAAATACAAAGCGCAAAACTGATGAATTTTAAGTATTTTGCTTTATATTCTTTTGGAATTTAGCTAAATTATTAGGGTTATTGTCCTTATTCTTATGGCAAAAAGCCCAAGAATCTTTTGAAAGTGATCAGGATCTTTTCTTATATGCCGTCATAAGGTTTTAATGTCTTTTTTTCATCTCTTTTTGGATGGGAGTAATATTTCCCCAATTAGAATTGCCTGACTCGTGTACTCACTGCCTGAAGGGATCTGTGGCTGTTTTCAGCCAGTTCTGGTTTTCTTTGCAACCTCTATATCCGGAATCCATGAAGAAGTAGGGTATTATTTTCAAGGCTGGGTGGGGGAGAACTGAATTTCCTTCAGGAAATGGGTCAGAGATGAGTCCAGTTACAACTGTTTTCTATATATACCTATATCCAGTGCAGTACTGCTTCATTTTACTGCTTGTTTAGCCTTCTAAATGAAAATTGAAAACTATGGGAAGAGAATTTTCTTAGTTTTTCTTTAGCATTTTTCAATTTTTAAGAAAACTGTACTGGCATATAGCAAGAAAAATATGCTTCAGCATGTACTTTTATTCTGATCTGATAAAGATTTGGGTTCCAAGGCACAGTCCATGAAGGAAGAGCTTGGTAAGCTTTGGGTTATTCCATTTTACTGATTTTTTTTGAATTCCTGTGTTCTCTTAAACTGCATCTTAATAGGAAGCAAACAGTATCAAAATATATATGTTTTTTAAAAAGTATGCCAAAGTGTTTCATTTGGGGGCAAGAAAGAGACTCCCTGAATCTTCATCTCCTCCTCTGTAAAATGAAGGTATTAAAGTAGATGAGTTGATGACTCCTGAGAGCAGGGCCACTTCAGTTCTACATGTGTGATGTGTTGTTTTGGTATTATTATTACTTAGGGTTTTTTGTGAGAGTCAGAATGCATCAATATAGTTGACTGCATGTGTTTGGTCATGGATCACAGAAGCAGGTACACTTTGAGGGGTGGTTTTGTAAATGTGGTGGTACGTCGGTATTAGTGTAATAGTCATGGTGGACATTTAGCAGTTTTTCCTTGAGGATTTTGCAGTGGTTACAAGGCAGTGTTACTTAATGAACCATCATAGCATTTTTGAGAAATAAGCAAACGCCATTCAAGTTAAAATTAATCATTAACTGCCCCAGTCCATATAGCTTAAAGTAATACGGGCAGTGCTGAGTTGTTTCTCTCCTTTTAAAATTGAAGTGGAGAAGGTTTACTCTTAATTTTCATGTTGGTTTTTGCTTGAAATATATTTCTATATACACTTCCATAAATATGTCACATGTCTTTTTTTCATTCTTTTTCTTTCTTTTGGCTAACCTTCCAGTGTTTATACTTACCTAAATATAAGAATGGATAATTTTTTTTTTACTGATATATGATCAGTTTTGTTAGTGTCTCTGTGACCATGGGCAGATCTATGGGTCTCCAGTTACTTCTCTGTAAATAAGAGGATTAGGTTAAATGATCTGAGACATGTTTCAGTCTAATATAGTAGGGATAGGGACCAGGATGTTTGTGGTTTCTCACTATATCACTAGGGACAGGATCACAGTCATTGGGTAGTTGTGACCATGATTCTGATATTTAGCTATATGTCCATGGAAGTATTATTTAACCTTGAACTAGTTTCCTCACCTGTAAAATGGAGATAATGCTACTACTCGTAGTACCTAGTAGAATTTTTAATACTAAGAAGGTCAGATAAGATAATGCTGTCTGTTGTTAGCATCATTAGTATTCTGTTTTTAGAAAGTTCTGTTTTCAGAAAAACTCTGAAATTACTAAAAAAAAAAAAAGGTTCTTATTACAGTTATTGATGCTTGTCACCTTGATGGCATAAGAAATATTATTTCTTACATCAAAGTCCCCTACTTAAAACAAAACAAAACAAAACTCCCCGTATTTTTAGTTTAGAGACCTGTTACTGAAAATTTATAAGTTTTATTTTGCTTTTTTGAAGATGCAAGGTAGTTATAATGCATCTGAACAGGAAACAATAAACTATTTGATTATTGTGTTTTATGGTTTATTAAACTGCTTTATGGTGAAATATAAAAAATGTATACTAAAATTAAAGATTATATAAACTATGGAATTTGCTTCTAGCTGATATAAATTGTTGAGTGTATTTAAAAACTAGAGATTACTGAGGAAAGAGTTGACAGACATTATTTCAGACTATATCTTGGATGTTTATAAGCTACATTGACCACATAAAATAATATTCAAGAAGATATAGGACAACTGAAAAAAAACGGTCTATGATTACTAAGCGAGGAGTTCCATATACATCTATTAATCTCATTTTTTTCAAGTCATAGACATTGACAGTAGCCATTATATAAATGACATTACTTTCACTTTGCACGTGCAGTGGCGCATGTGTACCATTGACAACTTGCTTTTCCTATTTTCAGAGCTGTTTTGCTTTGTCTTTGTTTCTAAGTAATACACCTTCTGAGCAGTTTAAAAAAGTGCTTCAATGACCATCTTTTTTTTTTTAACCCTACTGATTTAATCCTACCCTCCAGCTCCCATCCTATTCCTATTGAGAGAACGAAAAGCAAAACCTTGTATCAGATATCCCCATTGTCCATATCTGAAAATGTCTTGCGTTCTATACGACTTCAGTTCGCCAGCCCTCTGTCAAGAGGTAGACAGGATGCTTCATTGAGCAATCTTCTGATAATTGTGGTTGGTGATTACTTTGATCAGATTTCTTAAATTTTTCTCAGTTGTTTTCTTTAAAAAGTTGTTATTATTTAAATTATTCTCCAGTGTTTGCTCACTTCGGAATTCGTCAGTTCATTCAAGTTTTATTTTATATCTTGAACTGAAACACCAGAAAACCCCAAAATAAGATTTTTTAAAAGAAACTATTAACTGCCATTTAATGCTGCTTGCTTCAAAAAAAAAAGGATATAATGATTCCATGCAGTATTTTTAAAACAGTTCTCCTTGTGTCTTTTTACCATCTCTAGATAGTAGTCTACCCAGGCGTATAAAACAAACAGACAGACATCCCTTTTGTCATTTCTTACAGCACAATAACATTCCCTTACTTCTGTGTGCCATAATGTGTTCAGTCATTCTCCTATGGCTAGTGACCTCTTACTTTCTGGTACTTTTTTTCTCTTTTGAAAAGTTATTTCTTTCTTTAAGTATTTTCCAGTTGCTTGTAAATTTTTTTAAACAATCATTTAAAAAAATTTTGAGTTCTAAATCCTCACCCTCTCTTATGCCCCATTCACTTCTGTTTTATGGGTGAGTTTAGGCCATTTACATAAAATTATGATTGCTGTGCATTTTCTTCTGTGGTTATTTTCTTTTGTTTATCCTCTTTCTTGTTCTTTATCCTATCCTTCTTCTAAAAACTATTTTGCTTCTGACTGCTGCCTTCTTTTCTCTGCCCTCCCTTTTATTGCTCCACCCTTTTCCTTATTCTCTCCCCCTCCCATTTCCCTGTTAGACAAGATAAATTAATATTATCAATTGAGCATGTGCATGTGTATGTGCATATTTATGTATGTATTTTACATATATATATATGTATATTTCCCTCTTTGAACCAACTTAGATGTAAAGTTCAAGCATGGCTCACCTCCTTTTTCCCCTCCATTGTAAAACTCTTCCTTATGTGAGAATTTCACTATCATATTCTTGGAAGTTTCATTTTGGGATATCTTTTAGGTCGTAATTGGTAGATTCTTTCAATTTCTATTTTACTCTTTGGTTCTAGGATATCAGAGTAGTTTTCCTTGATAATTACTTGAATTATGATATCTATGCCAATAATTCACATTTTCCCTCAATCTGTTTTCCAGGTCAATTGTTTTTTTTCCAGTGAGATATTTCTTTAAATAGTTGGTAGAACTCACTTGTAAATCTATTTGATCCTAGTTCCCTCTGCTCTTTACGGAAGTCATTTATGGATTGTTCAATTTCTTTTGCTCTGAGATGGTTATTCAAATATTTTATTTCCTCTTCTGCTAATTTGGGCAATTTAATTTTTATAAGTATTTTGCTTATATTGTAAGCTTTATTGGCATATGATTGGTCAAAATAATTACTTCAGTTTTGTCTTCATTGGTAGTCCATTCACCCTTTTCATTTTTTATATTGGTTTTGGTTTTCTTTCTTTTTTTTAAAGATTAAAATGAGCAATGGTTTGTGTATTTTCTTACTTATTTGTTTGATTTTTTTTTTTTTTAATAAAACCACATCTTGGTTTTCTTTATTTGTTCATTTTTTTTACTTTCAAATTTAGTACATTTACTTTGATTTTCAGGAGTTCTATTTTAGTGTTTAATTGGGGATTTAAACTTTATTCTTTTTTATGTTTTTTTCTTTTTAGTTGCATGCCCAATTCATTGATATGCTTTTTCTTTTTTAATTGATGTAAGCATCTAGAAGTATGCATTGTACTGCTTTGGCTGCATCCAACAAATTTTGGAATATTGTTTTGTCATTACCCATAATGAATTTATTGATTGTTTCAGTAATTTTTTTTGACCTACTCATTCCTTGGGATTAGATTTTTTTAGCTTCCAAGTAATTTTCAATCTATGTTTCAAAGGGCCTTTATGGAATTATGGTCTGTAAAGGGTACATTTAATACTTCTGCTTTTCTTCATTTGGTTGTAAGGTTTTTATGTATTCTCATACATGGTTACTTTTTGTTAGGGTGCCATATCCCACTAAGAAAGTTATACTCCTTTTTATTCCCATTCAGTTTTTTCCAAAGTTCAGTTATATCTGTCTTTTCCAAAATTCTCATCTCCTTAACTTCATTTATGTGTGTGTGTGTGTATACATATATATATATATATATATATATATATATATATATATATATATATAATGATTAGAATTACTAATAGTATAGTTTTGCTGTCTATTACCTTCTATAATTTGTTAACTTTTCCTTTAAGGATTTGGATGCTATTTTATTTTGTGCATGTATGTTTAGTTTTATATTAGATAATTGTCTATGTTATATTTTAGCCAAATAAAGATTTTATTAGATCTAGTTTTTTTTATCCCTTTTAATTAGGTCTATTTTTTTTTTTTTGCTTTGTCTAAGATTATGACTACTACCTCTACCCTTTTTTTACATCAACTGAAACATAATATAGTCTGCTCTAGTCCCTTATATTTTAACTCTATGTGTGTCTTTCTGTTTCAAGTGTTTTTCTAATAAACATTATGCTGTTGGATTCTGGTTTCTAATTTGCTATCCCCTTCCTTTTTATGGGTGAATTCATCCCATTCACATTCACAGTTATGGCTACTAACTGTGTATTTCCCTCTGTCTTATTTTCTTCTCTTTATCCTTCACCCCCACTCCCTTTTTTTTTTTTAACCCTACACCACTGTCTTGCTTCTGACAGCTGATTCTTTAATTGGCCTTCCTTCTTATTGGTCCTCCTTTCTATTAGCCCCTTCCCCTCCTACTTGCCTTTTGTGTAAGATGGATTTTTGTATCCAACCGAGTGTGTATATATATGTTTCTTCTTCCCTTCTTGACTCAGTTCAGATGAGAATATATTTGAAGCTTTGCCAGGTCTTCCTGCATTTTCCCTTCCACTGTAAAAACTACTCCTTGTGTACTTATTTTATGTGGAAATATTTTTCCCTATTCCATCTCCCCCTTTCTCTTTCTCCCAGTGCATTCTTCTTTCTCATATTATTTTTTCATATTCAACTCACACTTGTGTCCTCTGTCTGTATGTACTCCTTCTAACTTCCCTAAAAATGAGAAAGTTCTTATGAGTTACAAGTATGATCTTCTAATACCGAATATAAACAGCTTGACATTATTAAGCCCCTTCTGATTTCCTTTCCTTCTTACCTTTTTATGATTCTGTTGAGTTTTGCATTTGAAAGTCACAATTTCTATTGAGCCAGAGCTCTTTACATCTGTCTTTATATCAGGAATATTTCAAAGTCCTCTACTGCATTAAATGTCAACTTCTTCCCCTGAAAAATAATACTTAGTTTTGGTAGGTAGGTGATTCTTGGTTGTAATCCTAGCTTCTTTGCCTTTTGGAATATCATATTCCAAGTGTTCTTATCCTTTAACAGAAAAACTGCTAAATCTTGTCTTATCCTGACTGTGGGTCAGTACCACAATATTTGAATTGTTTCTTTTTGGCTACTTGCAGTATTTTTTCCTTGACCTGAGAGCTCTGAAATTTGGCTATAATATTTCTGGGAGATTTCATTTTTGGACCTCTTTTAGGAGGTGATTGGTAGATTTTTTTGATCATGGCTTTTAGAAAGTTCAATAATTCTTCAGTTAACTCTCCTGGATCTATTTTCCAGGTCAGTTGTTTTTCTAATCTCACACATTCTTCAATTTTTTTTTCCATTCTTTGGTTTTGTTTTATTGTTTCTTGATGTCTCGTGAAGTCATTAGCTTTCACTGGCACAATTCTTATTTTTAAGAATTTGGTTTAATTTAATTTAATTTTGTTATATCTTTTTCCATTTGGCTAATTCTGCTTTTCAAGGCATTCTTCTCTTCATTGGATTTTTGTGCAGTGTTATTTCCTTCAGTACTTTATGTGCCTCCTTTACCAAGCTGTCGACTCTTTTTTTAATTATTATTTTCATGTGTTACTCTCATTTCTCTTCCTAATTTTTCTTCCACTTCTCTCACTTGATTTTAGAAATCCTTTTTGAGGTCTTCTGTGGCTTGAGGTCAATTAATGATTTTATTTAAGGCTTTGGATGTAGCAGTTTTGACTTCATTGTCTTGTTCTGAATTTTGTGTTTAGATCTTCCCTACATGGTAATTTTCTGTAGTCAAGCTCTTTTTGTGCTGTTTGCTCACTTTTCTAGCTGATTTCCTGACGTTTAACTCTATGGTAAAGTGAGGTTCTGCTTCTGGAGTGAAAGGGGCACTATCCCAAGCTTCAGTGTGTTTGTGTAGCTCTTTTCAGACATAATTCTGGGGACCTGGAAGTTCTCAGTTCTTTCAAGGTGGCAAGATCTAGGGAGAGGTGTTTAGTAATTTCCTGTTTTGTGCTCTAGTCTGTGAGTGACCACAAGCATTATTTTCCACCCTGGAACTATGACCAGTATCCCAGCTCTCTTGTGGCTGCAAATTTTGGTGTGCTGGAGTCCCTCTTCACCCTGGGATTGAGACCCAAATCCAAGTATGTGCAAAGCCAAAGAGTCCTGCCCCTGATGCCAGCCCCTGTAATCTCCTTCTCTCCCTCCCTCCTTCCTTCCTTCCCTCCTTCCTTCCCTCCCTCCCTTCCTTCCCTCCTTCCCTCCCTCCCTCCCTTCATTCCCTTCCTCCCTTCCTTCCTTCCTTCCCTCCTTCCTTCCTTCCTTCCCCACAGCCACATTCTACCCCATGCCACTATTCTACTATCTTTTCCACAATTCCCCAAAACATTCTAGCAATTTGCTTGACCTTCTAATATGTTTCACTTAACCTTTATCTTTCCTTGTCAAGTACCTTTTCCTTCTGTTCTTATTTCTTAATCCTTCTTGATCTCCTTTTCTCCAGTCTTTTCTTACAGAAGAGGGAAGTACAATCAGGACCTAAAGGTTTTTATCCTTCAACTTTTCCTCTCTTTGGTTTTTGCCTCCCATAGTTCAATTTCTGGCCTTCTTTATAAGTTCAAAGTCAATCACTCTCCTTGTTCAGCTTTATTTCTTCTCCCTTCCTCTGCCTTTTCTTCCTTTTTACTTTTCCCATAGAAGCTGTGAAGTAGTAACCTATAATTTCTTGCCCATTAAGGTATAACCGCTTTCACTTTCTGTGATATTCAATGCAATTACTTTTAGTGCCTTCCAGCTCTTTTGAAGAAAATATTCAAGATATCCAGATACAAGGCATTAGAGTGATAAACAAAACAGACCTCTTTCATTTCTTAATCTTGTCCTTATTAGAATTTTAGTGTACTTTCTTGAAATTTAGCTTTGAAAAACTAAGAAATATATTTGCTGATCCTTTTGTGCCACCAGGAAATGAGATGCACTCTACATGAAGCACCTCATTATATAATATTCTTAAAGAAAAATCTTTTTAAAATGGAATAATTTAAAATGTTTTAAGAGATCTTTATGTTTTAAAGATTTTTTTGATGAATCTTTTCTTTTATATATATATATAAATAGATATAAAAATATATATAAGACCATAAATCTTTATAAATCTTTATAAATTTATTTCTATTTATAATATTTGTTTTAAATATGTATAAATATATAAATATAGGTTGCTTATGTATACATATATAAATGAGTACACATATATATATACACACATACATATGTATGCCGTTGAATATGTTACTTTCAAAGCCATCCAATTTTTCTGCATTTATCTTTGGAGTTGCTTCTTTTCTCTTTTGTGCTTTTAAAAAAATGCTTCAGTGACTTTTATTTCCTTTTTCCCCTTACACTTTTATCAATTCCCTTTCTGGGAGTGGATCCTTCCCCCGCCACACACACAGCCCCCGTTCCCCAAAGACAAAAAACATTGTAATAAATATTCTTAGACAAGCTAAATCAATGCATACTTTTGCCTTGTTGAAAAATGTGTGGCTTTTTCTGTCCCATGGCTGCATCAGGAGAATGGGTAGCATGTTTCATGTTAATTCTTTCATAATGGGGAAAATCTCCCAATACTTTATCTGTATTATAAAACCTAGATTTTTATGTTAGGTTTGTTTAAAGTAAGACAGTTTTGGATAATGAAACTGTCTCTCTCTTTAAGGTTTGTATTATCTTAATGGAATAAGAGGATTTATGAACAGAGGGTGTAAAAGCAACTAATGCACTTAACTGATTATCTTGACCCACCTTTTGCCCTCTGGTTTTAGTCTATGACAATGTCAGTAACAAAAAAAAAAAAAAAGTAGAGATACTCCCATCCTATTGCCCTTTCACCTTCTTGACATCCAAACTCAGTTCCGTGAAGCATCCCCAGCTTTTTCACTTCTGTGCCTGTAGCAAACATTCTCAACAAGACTGGAGTAAGAGACAAGTGAAAAGGTATCCTCATTAACTGTCAGAAGTTTTTGAGATGCTGAAATCTATAGATCAGCCAGAGAGCCCTGAATAGTGGAAACCTTTCTTCCTGGTTGGTTCCATAGCCCAGAAAGATTTCATTACAGATTTATATACATTACATGGAATGGCAGTGTAGTGTGTTCAGTGGAAGAAGCATTTCAAGATTTATATACACATCAGGGGATTGGTGTAGTCTAGTATTTACCAGGCTATGTAGAGCATTTTATGAATCCCTGTACTTCTTTCCTCCAGCTGCTGATAGGAGGAACACAAGGTAAACTCATTAAGGATAATATTCTTTTCTACTCATTCTCTCTTTAAAGAGTCTTTAACCCTGATTTGGGAGAAGTGATTCTTTTTAAAGAAATTGTATAAAAGACTTGACTTTTTTTTTTTTTACCACTACTCTGTTAATTTCACAGATCACAAACTTTTAAAAATCTGGTCCTTCTTTGTATTCTAATATTTGCAAAATCTGGTTTTGATATGGTATGAATTGGGGAAAGAACTAGAGAATTCTGTTTTTTGTTTGTTTATTTCCTCGTCACATAAAATAAAAAGAGTGTCTACGTATGTGTGCATCAGACCTGTTCTCTCAGTGTTACTATTCTTTCAAGAGGATGGAAAGGATAATGCTTTCATGTCAGATGATGCAATATACTGCCACTAACTTTTCTTCTTTTAGTTGGCAAAAGAAAAGACAAGGCTGATCTTATCATGTTCATGTGATGTAATCAAAACTTCACTTTGAAGGCTAGATACAAGACAGAGCTCTCATCCTCTTCTGTGTACTCATTGTGCCTCAATCTTTTGCATTTTTAAGTGCTAGTTGGTGTGTGTTTTTAGTTATCTGGTAGAAACTTTTTAAAAAATGAAACAATTTTTGCACTGAAGTAACTCAGATAGTTTGAAGGCCAAATCTGTAAAATGACTAAACCCTTAAAACTGAATTTATAAACTACCCAAGTGTAGCACAGTGCCATTTTCTAAAAGATTTGGGCCCTGAACACTGACTTTGTGTTATGGTGAAAAAGCAAACAGTTAAAAATCTGTCAGGTAAGAAAAATTCACAAATTAGACTTTGATCTGTATTTTTATTCATTTGTAGTTCTAGTGCTTTTTAGTTGGTAGGAATCTTGACTACCATTTTACTAATTTAATTAAGTCTTTAGCAAATGTAGGGTAATAGATTTAGTTTTTCTTAAATATCTCCCTTCACTGTCAGTAATGACCTGAGAATCAGGATGCCAGAGGAGAGGATAACGATGTTCCTCCCTTACATCCTTCAATTGTGAAGAATAGTTATTTGCTAACTTATGGCCTAAGGAATCTTTGAGCTTCAGAAAAGAACCTTAGAGATCTTTTATCCCACACCTTTAATTATTTTTATAAGGAAACAGCCCACAGAAGATCTGAGTGGACTTGTCCAAGAGCACAGAAGATAAGTAGATGTCCATAGTGTACGAATTATCTCAGTACATGAATTGATTTTTCTGAGCTTTGATTCATACTGGAAAGTGAAAAATTGAAATTAAGCTCAATTCAACAAATGTTTGTTCTGCCTATTTGTGCAAAGGACTATGCTGGGTGTATTAAGTTGAAAAATACCACTTCTAAATTAACGTTAGTAATGGAGGGTGGGGAGAAGAGACATGAAAAATCTATTAGTGAGAACTCATGTTATCATTTACTCTTTGGGGTCTTTTAAAGCATATTTTTACTTGAAACAAAAAAATTACCCTGACAGTAAAATTATAAATAGAAATCTATACTTGACTTTGCTAATTCTTGTTCTCTGGTCTACTTAGTGAAGGTACATTTATAAAAATGCATACTTTGCAAACATTTGTGTTCCAGTTAATAATGAATGATGCATCCATTCCCTAATTTTGTATACTGAGATTAAATGAATTTTTTCTTTATACTTTACTATAAGCTTTTAAAATCTATAAACACTCTAAAAGTATTCATCCTGTTGGACCATTGGTTATGTGGTCAGAGATTTCTTTCTTGTTAAATTCTGATTTCTGAAGTAAAAAAATGAGAAAAATTTAGGGTTATAAAGGTAGAAGAGAACAAGCTAGACTCTATTTTAAAAAATTTCACAGCATTTAAAATTATTTCATGCTGCTCTCTAACAAATCCATTTTTAAGACCATTTATTCTCCTGGTGATGTTTAATGACTGTAAATAAACCATGGAAGACCATAGTCTCTGATGAATTGAAATTACATCTGACCCAAAAGGCAGCAAACAGACACATTATGGATATTATAAATGTGTACTTTTGTGCAAGAAGAGGTCATCATGGGTATAATAGAAGAAGGAGGTAGGTGGATTATATAGCAAGAGAAAAAAAGACGGCCATAGTGCCATTAATGTAGCTCTTGCACTAATACCTCTGAAACATAAAAAGGCTTTAGATATTTTGGGTAGATTCTCCTTGAAGGATTTGTGGGACTATATGAATGAGAGTTATAGAGCATGTGAGGGTCTGAATGAGCCTTCGGGAAAATCAAAAGAATTTAGTGCCATAGGGACCTTGGAAATCATCTAGTACAACCCCTTCATCCTATGAATAAAGACACGGAGACCAAGAAAGTTGAAGTTACTTGTCCAGGTTCTCAAAGTTAGAGGGCACAGATTTGCAACTGGATATTCTGAGATGAAATTCTTTGCTTTCCCCATCATACCATACTTCACTCTTTTAGAGACTGAAGAAAAATATTACAAATGATTAAATGTAAACTTCATCAAAGAGGGAAGGTAGTATTCCTGATGATATAATTTTTGTAGATATTAAATTTTAGTGTATTTCTCTGTTATTTGCTACTATTATTTGGCAATTCCTCCAATACCTGTAATATGGAAAGATTCATGTTGGTTCTACAGTATTCCAACTTCTGGGAAAAGCCTCACAATTTTGTCGGCTAATTCACACATATATTAATTGTATAAATTCAAGTTAATCTTCTTTTAACTCATTGGCCTGGTTATTTACTTGTAGTGAAAATGCGTGGGACGGTATTGCATTCTAAAATCATGTTCTTGAGAAAGGAAGATGAATTGTTGTTTTGACTAGGTCTTACTCAGGCCAGTCTCATGGTTTAGGATCAAGACTGAAACAAAATAAGATTCTCATAGACCATATAACATTTAACAAAATAGATTTACTTAATGATAACAAGAAATTCAACCAAGAACTTAATTTGGTTCCACTGAGTACAGTTCCCCTTTCCATTGCATTAACTTCCATGACAATGGGACATCAGCTAAGTCTATATTGTTCCTACCCTGGGCTTTTTCGTTCCATAAGTAGCAAGAAAGTTGCATCAGGAGTCCAAGCCTTGCTCCTCTGAACCAATTACGTGTCCAGGAAGATTTCATTATCTTTATAGCAAAACCAGGCTGGTTGTCAGAGACTATTCAATTTACTTCTACCACGGTTGGTAGGGCAATAAGCACCTTTAAGTGATTGGAGCATACAAAGGGATACATGAACTTATCTGTTTTCATTCGATCTTTTAAGAACAAAAGTAGAATTGGCATTTGCATGCCCTGCAGGAGCTCTTTCTCCCCCTCCCCCTTATTAAAGTTTAAACTGGCACTTATGCATCACTTTTGAAGTAAATGAGTATAATTACTTTTTTGTTTTTAGTTCAGAATAAAACCAGAGGTTAAGCCTATACTAGGGGTTTGATTCGCATCCAGAAAAAGAAGGGAATTCTGAACCAAGGAATAAATTTAGAGGAGGGGTTAAGTTCTCTCCCTACATAAACTGGTAGAGAATTTTTGGCATTTATTCAGTTTTCTCACATGAAAGATTACTCAGTGCATTGTCTTAAGTGAGAGATTGGGCTCTGATTTTGAAAGGTTAACCATCTAAGTAAATATCAGAAGGAAATTGGCAAATCCTGAAGCAGATGCACTATATTAAGTGCTCTTATTTTTTTTTTTCAGAGTCCTTTTCAAAGTAATATCATTTACCCATGGGTCTCATATCTTTGCTTTCTGACATGCCTTAACCCTAGATATCAGTGAGCACTTAGCACCAGGTCCATTGTATCCACCACTTTGCTACATTACCGAACGCAATGGTTATCTTCAGATTAAACCTTTTGACTTTTACAACAAAATATCTTAATAGTATTGCATTCTATAAAATATCCCTACAAAATGGAAAATGATAGCAGAATGTATTAGAAAGATAGAATATGTTGTTTAACCAGAAACATGTTTGAGCACAAAGATTCAGAGTTAAAAACAAAGTCTGTACGCAAAAGAGGTAGCAATCATGATTTCTGATGAAGCTACAGTAAACACAGATAAAATGAAAAGAGAGAAGCAGGAATATTATAGTATGTTTATATGATGAATCAATATCAAAACTTAAAATTTATGCACACTTAATGATGTTGAAAGGAGAAATTAATTGAATTTGAAGGAAAAATAGATAATAAGACTACAAAAGAGGAGATCCTCAGCATACCCTGTTCAAGCCTAGACAAATGTAACCAAAAGATAAACAAGAAAGAAACCAAACACTTGAAAAGACCTTTAGAAAAGTTACAGATGATAGATCTATCTGGTGGTTCCTGAATGGGAAGAGAAATGAATTCATATACTCTCAACTCTGTATGGCACATTAAAAAAACCAAACAGCTGACCAATGCATTGAAGTATAAAGATTTCACCAAAAGACATAGAAGTACAGATATACTAAGTATAACTTATTGGTCACAATTCAAGAAAATTATGTTTTTAAAAGGCCGTTAAAGAAAAACCAAAAAAAATTAATTGAGGACTAACTAAATTGTTATAAGAAACGAGTTGGTTTAAAGAACAAGTTATTCAAACACAGAAAATTACATTAAAAAAAGATGATATTGAGATAATATACCACAACTTATGAGACAGAACTACAGCAATTCTGAGGGGAAAATTTCTATCTCTAAATGCTTTCATCAACAAAAGAGAGCGGATAAGTCAATGATTCAGGTGTGTAATTTAAAAAAAATGAACAATAGTCCTACCAAATTAAGAAGTAAAAATGCTGAAAATTAATGAAGATGAAAGTAAAAAGACAGTTGAACTGATAAAATCATGTGCTAACTTTTCAACCACTAAACTAATAAACAGTTACCTAACTCAGTAGTTATACACAGGCTTAATGCCAGCACCCTATTAGTTGGAATTCAATGTTAGGGCAACATTAGGCACTCCCAAGTCATTGAACAGTTGAAAAAAAAGAAAGTTTACTTTGTCCTAACATAACAGGATATGCAACAAGGATACAGTGTTCCTTAGTTTCTCTGCATATCATGAATGAGTTATTGTAAATTAATGTAAATTAGTCCATCCATTTTAGAGAACAGCTTGAAAATATGTCCAGAAAGTTGTTAAACTGTGTGTGTACCCCTTAAACTTTTATGTACAAAAAATATTTATAGAAACTTTTTGTGGTAGAAAAAGTTTGGAAACCAAGGTATATCTTCCTATTGGGGAATAGGTAAAATATTGTGATGTTTGAACACAATGGAATATTATTGTGCCATAAGAAATGATAAAATGGTCAATTTCAGAGGAAACTGGGAAGACTTTTATGAACTTAAACATGGCAAAGTGAGCAGAAGTATGAGAATATCATAGAGAAAAACAATTTTTCAAGTCTTTAGAACTTTAATCAATGCAATAATAAAACAGGTCAGAAAGAGTAAAGATGATACATTCCATTTGTCTGTCAAAAAGGTGATAAATTTGTAATACAGAAAGAAATTACATTTTTGGACATGGGCTAATGTGGGATTTTGGTTTTGGTGGATTATCTTGTTGTGTTTGTCCTTTGTTTTCGAAGAGGACAATGACACCAGAGAAACGATGACATGACTTGCACTTGACTTTATTTAGAGTGAGGGAGGGCTGTGCAGGTCACCAGCCTCACTTTCTTCTCCTGTGCCTGGTAGATTATGTACCTAATTTTTTTAAGGGATTTGTTTCTTAGATTTTTTTTTTTTTAATTGTTCAATGAGATGAGGAGGTAGTAAGAGGAGCAGATTAAAAAAATATTTGTTATAGAAAAAATAAAATTACATTAAAAGGGGGGAAAACTTTCTAAAGAAGACTCATTAATGTAGCTGGTCTTATTTGTTCCCAGTTTTTTCCAAAGCAGTCTCTTCTCCTACAGGTTTTGGAGCCTCATATCTCCCCTGACTGACATGCATTAACACTGGATGTCAGCAAGCACTGTTAAATAGCACCACATCCATTTTCGTACCAGTTGGCTACATCACTGAAAGCAATGGTTTTCTTCTGATTAAGTTATTTTACATTTATAAAAACAGATTTTAATAGCACTGTGCATTTTACAAAGTGTTTAAGATGAATATTTATTATTAACATTTGCTGAAAGCCACTGACAAAAGAAAATGACATTTATCAGACTGTAAGAGATGGATCCAACAGAAGAGTTGGCAATCCAGTCTGGGGAGTCATCAATAAACTTCCGAGGCCCCTGGGGAGAAATGGCAAGTTTGCATGGGAATAACAGAAGTTTCAGTTTTCATTATCCCTTTTTGTACAAAAGAACCCTGACTTTTTTATACTAAGATTTAAGTCAAAGAAGAGTTTCAGGAAGATATGAGTTTTTAATGGGGATTTTAAAAGGAATATTAAGTGGCTCTGTTCCTTGATGACTAGCAGATTGCCCCAGGCAAAGGAAAGGAAAGTAGCATTGACAAACCCATGATAATGTGGTTAGAAAGAATGAGAAAAGGCTTCCTTCTCTTTGCCTTATAATGTCATGTGATTTATTTATGGATACTAAGATATCTTTATATTTTAAAGCTGCCTTTACCTTCATTTATCCAAAATTATTGTAGAGTAGGGAGTTAAGGTTAATTGAATATTGTGATGAAATAATAATTACAGTATATGTAATTTCAAGGACTTCCTGTTTTCAGAGAATTAGAATACAGTAAATTGTGCTGAGCCTACTTTAAACTTTCTTAGATTGTTTAGATATTACATTGCCTAAGAGCCATCGTTAGGGCCAACAGTTTATTTTCATTGTATAGACTATGCAATAGACACTTGTGCTCCTTAGCTATTTAGGTTCTGGGTGAAGGACAGTTTTCGATGTTGTTTAAATTTCTAAAAACTAATGCATGGTTATGGCATCAGTCTTTTCTCTAGCACCTAAAACTTCATTCCTTTTCCATTGCTACTTAAATGAATTACTATTAAATTAAAAAAAAAACATTTAATAAATTCCTACTTTGTACATTCCACTGTGGTCAATGCTGAGGAAACAGATATGACTATGCCCTCATACTCATTTCTGCCACCATGCTTTTGCCTATATTGTTACCCTTTCATCAAAATTCTGTCTCGTTTCCTTCACCTATCAAAACCTGTCCAGGTAAGTCCAGTTTTTTTTTCACAAAGCATTTTCTATCTGTTCTAACCTCCTTTTCTCTAACTCCTAAAGCATTTATGGTCTGATCCTCACATAGTGTGGCATATTTCTGGTGTGGCACTTTTGTTTCTTGTATATACGGTGTCTTCACCAGTCTCAGTCAAATTACTTCTTGTCTAAAATGAAGGGGTTAGACTAGATTGCCTCAAAATGTCTCTTCCAACTCGAGATGTTGACCTATGATCCCTTTCCTTTGAATTCCTATAACTTTGGATCGGTATCACAAAACTTCACAACATAACTTTATGATCAGTATTAATTGTTGGATGTCTCCCTAGCTACCTCCTCAAGAACAGAAACTGTCTTATTATGATTAGCAGTTTAATGTTTAATGAGGAGAACATAGCTTCAAATTAATGCTTGGTGTTGCTAATTTTAAAGGATTTAGAAAAAATGTAGATAAGTTACTTGGGTAGGTGTTTTGGTGTCCTAGATGGAGCCATTTGTCTGAAAAATCTTGGCATGCTGTTAAGGGCCTAATATTGTAGCATCCCTGTTCCTGTCTTTGTCACTGCGTTTCCTGCACCGATTTACCCTTCTGTTAATGCCCAACTCTGGGCTGACTAGTCTTAGTGAACTTAATAGATCAGATCAGATTACTCTGACTGGATAAAAGGAGGTAAAAATCATACACACACACAACCATTCATCTGAGTGTCTTATAATAAGCAGACCAGTAAATCGAGTGTGAACCATGCCTTTGAAATCCTGACTCCTCTGAAATGTGACCAAGAGAAAGAAATAAGCTGAGATAACATTTCCAGAAGTCACTTGACTTGTTCAGCAGTGTGTGTAGACGCCAACATCGTTTTGCTGGCTCGTCAGTTTTCTTGTTTGTACCTGTAGAACAATATGGACTGATGCATTCTGATCAAAATATGGTGTCACAGGAAGAGATTGTGTATGGTATCCCTGCTGTTGAATCATTCAGAGCAGAAAGGGCAAATACGTCAGCCAGAATAGCTAGCTGCATCCCAATATATCTAAGAAAGCAACAATTACCTTACTCTTAATCTGGGCTTGGTAGAAATTTTCATGGTATAGGGAAAAACTTGTTGGATAGGTTAATATAATAAAAATAATATAAAATTCTTTCCAAAAGGATCTTTCCTATTTGTCCTTTAAAAAAATTAATCCATAAAAACAGGGAAGTACCTAAAACATGTAGGAAATCAAGATGCATTTTTAAGAAAATTCCTTTTCTTTCCTTTCTATTTTTTTTTAGTGTCCATTGAAATCTTCTCATGGAGGAAAGCAGTACATTTGTTTTAGGCTTAAGTTTTCTGTCTTTCAGTAGGGGGGATTAGGAAAGCAGGTTGCCAGTTATTTACATGTAGATGGGTAATCAATGACATTTGAGAACTGGAAGCAAATTTGGAGCCCTAATTTTTAGTGGCTACTTCTGAAGTATTTATGCAAAATAAATTTCTATGTGACTGAGTAAATACGTCCAGTTTTAGCTAAAATTAGATGTGCTGTTCTTGGAATGAGAACTTATTAGAGAATCTTGAAGGGCAAGTTCCACCCCTGTCTATTTTGTACTTGTCCTTATCTGTTTTTGGAATGAAGATAATGCCTTAATAAATCTCTATAAGGTTACCAGAGGAATAAAATAAGGGGACAGAGGTGTGGGGTTGAACAACAGACTAATGACCTGAGAGACAGCATGGTATAGTCAGAAAAGGAGCAGACTGGCACTTGAGAGGCTTGAACTATAATCATTGCTCTTCACTTGGCCACATTACTTTGGGCAAGTCACTTTGGTCCTTTGTATTTAAGTTATTTCACCTGGAAAATGAGACTTGAGTTTAATCTCTAAGATTTATTCTAACTCTTATTGTGCAAATACCTTATATATGCAAGCCAAAAGTAGGAGAAACCATATAGTGTCATAGTATGTCAGATATGGATAAGCACATCTAATCTAGAAAATCACTTTCAATGAGGAAATGCATCCTTCAATCAGTCAGTAATCAATAATTAATTCAGCTTCTACTCTTTGCCAGTTACCATGCTTAGAGTATTTTGGAGCTACAAAGACTCAAGTGAAACAATTCTGACCTCAAGGAACTAATATTCTCTTTATGTGTGTGTGTGTATATATATATATATATATATATATATATATATATATATATATATATATATATATAGAGAGAGAGAGAGAGAGAGAGAGAGAGAGAGAGAGAGAGATAATATACATATAAATAAATACTAAAGATAAATAGTAAATATACAATTATTTTCAGGGAGCACTGATAGCTGGGATGGAGAGGAAGGGAAGGCTTCCTTTCGGAGGTGGGATTTGAACTGATCTTTGACGGGAGTTAAGAATTCTAAGAAATAGAAGTGAAGAAGGTAGACATTCTCCCTGTATATAGGCAGGAGGCAGGAAGTGGAATGTGTTATCTGAATAACTGCTAGCACGTTAGTTTGGCTTGAATAGAAAGTTTATGAAGGGAATTTGTATGTAATAAGCCTGGAGTGGTAGTCTGTAGCTCAAATGTTAAGAGCTTTAAATGCCAAACAGAGATACTTACATTTTATCCTAAAGGCAATAGGAAGCCACTGGTGTTTTGTGGGGAGGGTTGGATCTATGCTTTAGGAATATCATTTTAGCAGCTGTGATCTGGATGGATTAGAGAGGGAAGAGACCTGAAGCATGAAGATCCAATAAGAAACTATTGCTGTAGTCCAAGTAGGAAGTAATGAGGGACCAAACTAAGGTGATGACTGTATGTGTGGGGAGAAGGGGAAAACTGTTAGATGTTTTGTGGATGTAGAATCAAAATGACATGGCAATGCATTGGGTAAATTGGATGAAGGAGAGGGAAGAGTCAGAGATGATTGAGTTTGGGAGCTTGGGTGATTGGTAGAATGGTGGTACTCCTAATATGAAATTTGGAAAGGAATGGGTTGGTGGGGGGAGGATCAGTTGAAATTTGGACATTCTGAGCTTAAGATGTGTGAAGAACATTTTCTAGTTGTTTGGTGGTGGCTGTCCTTTGTTCTTGAAGTGGACCAAAATGATGTCACTCTGTTAGAGTCAAGTTTCAATGTGTCGATTGTGGCTGATCAGACCAATAGTTCAGGATGGTAAATTCTTCAACTTGAAAAGGCTACAAGCCAAGATCAAAGTGGAGAGAGTGTTGCTGCATCATGATTTTCTGTTTGCAGATGATTGTGCACTCAATGCAGCCTCTGAAGCTGAGATGCAACGAAGTATGGATCAGTTCTCTTCTACTTGTGCTAATTTTGGTCTAACAATTGATCTAGATGTCCAAAAGGTAGTTGGCTAAGTCTGGAAATCAGGAGAGAAGTTATGTGAGGTGACGTTTCATTTTTGAATTGCTTTTGGGAGATAATAGGTAATATCTATTTCTATTAAAATATTTCTTTTTTTCCCTTTCGTTCTAAGAAATCTAGGCTGTTTTTATTGAAATACAATATGTAGGGTCTTTTTGTTTATGGCTTTTAGGTAGTTTAGTGATTCTTAATGTGATGATTTGGTCACAGGTTTGAGAAGACAGTTTCTGAGTTTAATAAAAGGATGGCCATTTGGCCATCTCTCTTAGATCAAAGACAGTTATGGTGGCTGGCTCACAGTTTATATACCTTTGGAAGAGTAGGCATTTCCTTGGGTAGGAATCAATCCTGATTAGTTAACAATTAATGATAGAAGGACCAATGCAATGCAGGGCCAAGAGTGACATCTTGTCACCATTAGACAGAGAAACTATCTTTACACCTAGACCATCCCCAGCCTTGGCAATTAAGCAAAGTGGTCTGTCTCCACCCAAACTTGCTTGAATGGAATTCATCTTAGACTAGAGATTCTGTGTAAGGTTGGGTTTGGTCCAGTTGAGTCCTATAGAGGAGAAGTTTAGCTGACCTATAAAGACTGAGTTCTTGAAGTGAAGATAGAGAAAAGGGGGAACTCTGGATCTTTCTAAATCATTGGTTATTAATAATAATTTCATTAAATAATTTCTCAGTTTATTTTCCACATCAGTTCTTGTTATAAGATTTCTTATGTTTTCTTCTAATTTTTTTTCAGTCTTTTGACTTTTGTTTTAGTATTTCTTTTTGTCTTATGGAGTCATTATTAACTTGTTTATTGGTCATTTGTAATCTTCAAGGTGTTTAATTCTTGGGTAAATTTTTGTACCTTATGTTCCAGTCTGTTAAAATTTCTTTCCAAATATTTCTTCAGTAGTTTTCATTTACTTTCCCATTTTTTCTCTGGTACTCTAACTTGATATTTAAACTTATATTTTAGCTTAAAAAATCTCTTGCTTCATCTCTTCTGGGAATTCTAATTGAATTTCTCAAGCTGTTTTTCTTTGAGGCTTCACTTATAAATAATTTGGAGTCATTCTCTTCTGGGTTTGTCTCGAGCATATTGTGGTGACCATATCACTGTAATATTGTGGGCTTATTATTTTTTATTTGTTTATTCTTCCAGATGATTTCATGTCTTTGGACTTTATATTAGGGCCATGGTTTGCAAGCTTCGGGGAGAATATCTAGGCTGACCATTTGTCTTGTTGGATCTCATTGTTGCTTTCCTGGGAGTACTGAGTATTGTGCTGTTCTAAGCTCTTGTAACTAAACTCTGTAACTTAGAAAACAACTTACTGGATCTCCAAGCTTTCAACTTTATCAAAGTAGTCTGAGCCATGGAAAGGTCTGGTCATTGTCTTCCTCTTCTGAGGTCTGCAAGTTACTGACCTGAGTTTGGGTCTGAGCAACTCATTTCTGGGCTTGCCGCTTGTTAGAGTCCCAGTAGATTGATGCTAGACTCAGCCACTGTTATCCATCTGTAAAGCTCTGCTGGTTCAGAGTTGCAGGTATTCAGGCTTTGAAGCTTCAGACTGGGCTGGGGTCACCTCACTCAGCAAAAAGGGTCAGAGCCACACCGCTTTGTTTGTTTCTGAACTTATTCTTCACTCAGTACACAATATGGGGCCCACAACTGTTCCTTATTCTGTAACCTCTCCCCTTGGCACAGGTCCCCTCTTGAATCCACCCTGGACTCAGAACTAAGTAGTGAACAACAAAATTGCTGATTGGCACTGTTAAGCTAGAGTGCTCTGTTTGTTGGGCACATCCCCAGTGCTGAGACCTCCCTGTCTGTCTCCTTGTGCAGACCTACACTGGAAACATGGTTCATTGAGATTTTTTTTTTTAATTTCATGATCAGCCCTGGGTCTGGTGCTTTTTTGAGATCTTTGTGTTGGACAACTCAGTTGTAATTCTTGTCTCTGCTGTCTTTAACTCTTAAGATTTTTATAAAGGTAATTTATAACGATCATATCCACTTTCCCTTCCCATTCCCCCTACTTCATGGAGAACTAGGAGTTTTTTATCTGATATGCAGTGATTTATAGGGGATGCCTCCCACTCAAACCTCAGTATCTTTCCTTGTCCATGGTGGCTCTAAGTATGTATGTGTTAGGAATTGTGGAAAGTGGGGCAGCTCTGGTTGGGCAGCTCCTGAAAATACTGGCCCAGAAAGTTCTGTGGAGTGACTGAGATATGTTCTTTCAATAGTATTTTTAGTGTGCTGTCACCCCAGAGCCTGCTGAGCCACTGTTTTCTAATAGGTTGTAGTGTTAAAGCCAGTTTTTACTAAATTATTATAGATTTTAATTGTCATATTAATGATGTTAATGCAAAAACAGTGTAGATCTGGGTAGCTGTTCATTTGTTTGTGAAATTTTGTATGCTAAAAAGTACTTAACATTTGTAATCCTTCCAACAATCCTTTAATTAGACAGGAAAGTAGTATTGGGATAATCTTTTATTTTCACAGAAGTAGAAATTAGCCTAGAAACATTTAAGTGACTTTGGGCTAAAACCCAGGTATTCTGGTAAAAGCCTTTTGCAGCTTCCAGAATTATATTTTGTGTCTTTCTCTGAGCACTGAAAAAATAGATTAGTATTCTCTTCAGACAGGGGCAATTTAATTTTTGCCTTTGTATCTCCGGTAGCTCACAAATTGCCTAGAACTTAATAGGCCTTGGCTGTTTAATTAATAGTCATATACATGGTTCCTAGTACTAAAATCTCTTACCATGATTTCTACTTTGGTAAAATGAAGATTGCTTCAATAAAAGCTGCCTTATTCATAACAAAAGGTGATTGTAAGGATCAGGGCTGGAAAATATTTTGTAACTTAGAAAATAACTTAGTTTTACAAATACATGAAGAAACTGTATTTACAGCTACCCAAATGAACAAGTTTTTTTTTTTTAATAGCATAATTAATACACTAATAGAGGCTTAAAACTTATTCTAACTTGGAACTACAGAATTCTCTTCACTTTCTGACTGGTGAAGGACAGAATCAATACACCTGGGAACTTAATCAATAGGGGCCAATCAGTCTGAACACACTTGTAATGTGTTTTTGTTTTGGAAGTTGTATTATTTAGAGTTAACCCATTCTCCCTCTGGAGGCGCATAGCACTTTTTATCATGAGTCCTTGGGAATTATCTTCAATCATTGTATTGCTCAGAGTAGCTAAGTCTTTCACAGTTGATCATCATTACAATATTAGTATATACAGTGCTCTCCTGGTTCTGCCCATTTCACTTTGCATCAGTTCATCTCAGGTTTTTCTGAAAGCATCTTGCTTGTCATTTCTTATAGCACAGTAGTAGTCCATCAAAATCATATGCCACAACTTGTTCAACCATTCCCCAATTCATTTTCCAGTTCTTTGCCACTATAAAAAGAGCTTCTGTAAATATTTTTGTACACGAGTCCTGTTCTAAGTTCTTTTTTTGATTATGGTTTTCAGGAAGTCCAGTATTTCTTAAATTATCGCTCTTTGATCTGTTTTTCAGGTTGGTGGTTTTTCTGATGAGACTTCACATTTTCTTCAATTTTTCTTCATTCTTTTGACTTTATTTTATTGCTTCTTTATGTCTCATAAAGTCATCAGCTTCCACTTACTGAATTCTGATTTTTAAGGAATTATTTTCCTCATTGAGCTTTTGTACCTCTTTTTCCATTGGCCAATTTTCCTTCTTAAGGAGGTTTTTTCTTCAGTGAGGTTTTGTACTTCTTTTACCATTTGGACACTTTTTTGAAGATGTCATTTTCTTCAGTATTTTTTGTGCTTTTTTTAACAAGCTATTATTTCTCCTCACAATTGTCTTGCTTTGCTCTCATTCATTTTTTTTAATTTTTTCTTTGTCTGATACACAGTTTAAGTCAAGAAGCACTTACTGTGTGCCAGGCAAATATTTTGTGTTTCTCATATATATATACATATACATATATGTATATGTATATACATATATGTATATACATATACATATATGTATATGTATATGTATGTACGTATGCATACTTATACATATATTGTATAATTGTATCATAATCCCTGACCACATTATTGATGGGGCATCAGGATATGGCATAAAAGGCTAACAGTATACTAGGTAAGAAGAATGGAGAAGACCTCTTCCTGTTGACCTTCATCCAATTCTGGTCTTTTAATGACAGATAACTGAAGTCCTCAAATGACTGCACAAATTTTAAAGGCTCTGATAGTATTCCTGTAAAGTAAGTGGTATTCAATATGTTACCAGAAAATTTACATGGAACAAAAAAGCAAGTCCTGAGTCTTTAGGAAAAACCACTAGCAGCACTCTCAGATTTTAAATCTCATGTTATCCTGGGATTTAATTGTTTTTGCTTCATTGACAAAGTGAATTCCTAATGTGAAAACTCCCTTCATAGATGCAGATAAATAACTCATCTGTAACCTAAGAGGGTGAGAGGTTATGGGATTTGTCCATAGTTCATACATTTATTATGTGGGAGACAGAACTTGAACCAGATCTAAATCACTCAGAGGTGTCCCAGGACTGGCGGCTCTCTCGAATTTCATATGCAGTCATTAAAAAAAAAAAAAAGATAAAGGTACACAAGAAACATTGTATAATACTAATATGCAGTAATTTTCCATATTAATTTACATAAAATTTTGTATGTTTTCATATCTCTCTGCCTTTTGTCATTTCATGTAGCTGGTTGAATGTTGTTTATTGTGCCGTTTTGTTAAAGCCTTAGAAAACAAACCCTCATCACACTAAGCAGTATAGCCAATAAAGAAGTTTTATTACAGCATTCTGTAAATAGTGTCTACTTAGGGAATATTCTTTGGTCCCTGGAGGAGGTCAACAGAGTGGTATTAAGACACAGAGTACTCTGGTCTGAGTAATGCTGAAAGCTCTTATTGATATGAGATTAGTCTCAATGGAAGCATCCTGCTGTCACTAGCACAAGCACATCACACTAATTGAGAGGAGGGAGAAAGGGATCAAGGAACAGGAAAGTGAAGTTGAATTAGACTTACTTTAAGTTCATTAAAAGGCTGATACGATATGTAAGAATGAAGGGAAAGAACCTCCAGAGTAACCCACTGCTGGTTCAGACAGTAGATAAGGTTTGTTACATTGTTTCAGAAGAAATAAAGCTGTCCTTTATAAAGTAGGAACACTGTCTTTCAGAGGTAAAATCCTAGAAACTTTATTTTACACTCTTTCTATACTTTGTGTGTGATTGAAGTTGTCCCCTGGACAAGATCAACACATGCGTTGTCAGATTGAGCAGCTGGAATGTCAACTGGCCTTTGCACTCCCTCCAGTCTTTGTGTGCCTGTATTGGGCGTGTCTGTTTTTGAACAAAAGGGAGGAGAACTGATTACTAAAGGTTTCCTGATTGTGTGTGGATTTGCAGTAATAAAAGGGAAATAGAAGGAAAAAACGTCACACAAAACAAATGCAAACCTTAGTAAGGACAAGCAGGGTTTGAGCTGTATAGTAGGCAAAATGAAATTTTGATAGCATTTAATCTCCTTAATATATAAACTGTGCTAAATACTGAAGATGACACTGATGAAGAAGCAGCAGACTAGTTCAAGTCACTGTTCCTTAAATAGATTTCACATTCTTAAAAAAATGTCTGTCCACAGTTCATAGTCCTGAAATTTACAAAAATGGCAACCTGCTTTTCCTGTATAGGGGGCTGGGGGGAGTAGACAGAAGAGTCCTGAGGCAAAGAATTCTCTTTTTCTTTGAAGCATGACAGGAGTTTAGAGTGGATCTGATGGAGTAAGTAGATCTTTTCCCTTTATTGTCTCTTCTTTGCTTAGTACTCTGCTACATTCTTGTATGCACACAAACCATGTTTGTGCCTTTGTCAGTGTCTGCAGACACAACACAAAGGAATTTGATTAGACAGTTTCTAAGGTGTATTCCAGCTTTACTATTCTGTGAATCTTTGAAAAGGTATGTGTATACATGTTGGTGCCAAAGTAATAGCTATGAATAAATTTCACATATGTCAACTATACGTATCAAAATGAATTGAATGCTGGTGGTTAGAAAAGGAAAAACCTTTGAAGATAAACTCACATAAGGAAATAGGGAGCTAACAACAGGACTAATGCTTTATTGCTTATTTCCTTAATTAATAAGGAAACTGATTTAGATCATTCATATCTGGGATTTTGTTTGGTGAAGAACAGGAATAGATATTGTTGCAACAAGAAATACTTATCTGGTCTAAAAGGGAGCTACCTGTATGAGGCAAATCTGTCAATTTTTCTGGAAGTAGTGAGTGTCATTATTTCCTGTTAGTCCTCTCTTTCTATGTGAACTAAGGCACTTTATGGGTTTCTTTTTTATTTGTTTGTTTGTTTGCTACTTTATATTGCTTTTTAAAACAAAGGGCAAAGGAGAAAGTCTTATCCAGAAAAAAAAAGTTTTGTGGCTTCTTTTGTTTGTAGTTTAAAATGACCAGTGAAGGTATTGGCTGAGCAAAGACAGCCAAAGAACTTATGAGAAAAGGTATCAATAAAGGAACTCTCTTTAGTCCAATAAAAATTTGGTGTTTATGAGGATGAGCAACTAGCAAGAATTGTGAATGGGGCTGGGGGAGGCAGAGAAGAGAATTAGCTGGTAGTATAATTAATATTCTTCTAACCAAGAGGAGATAGGGATAACCTCCTTTTCAGTAAACTGCTAGGGTCAGCTTGTGCGGGAAACCACTTAATTCTCATTTTGCCTTTTTGAACTTTACTGTAAAAATCGGAACAACCAACCATCCTAAAATATACCATACCATCTGTTACTTTACCTGATTAAAACTTTCCCATTTTGAAGAAAAAGTAGTGTCTGTTTGGACATCAACAAACCTTTCCTAAACCACCATTCTGTGTAAATAAATTGGATACCTGTAGATTTAATAAGATGCCGTTGAAGGTCATCAAAAATTTAAGAAAGTTAGTTTCATCAAGTGCTAATAAAAGTTTACTTGTACAGCAAGCTTCCGTGTAAGTCAGATGAAAGAAGAAACCTCACAGATTTTCTGTGATTGGATGTTACTGAATCACTGCCATAGACCACAAATTTTGACCTTATCTAATAGGGAGCTTGTCTTCATAGTGGGGAGGAATGTGAAGAAAGTAATGGTATTTTGACTCTTCAATGATATTGAAGAGTTCTGAATTTGGATGATTTCATGCTCACCCTGGCTCTTATTAAGTAAATGAATAAAAACAACCAGGGTGAGACTACATATACACACATGTACTCGTATATGTATATATAAATATACATATCTGTGTATACATGCATACACATACATACACACATGCATACATGCATGCATCCAATAAAAAAACAAGAATCTATTCTGTACTAGGCACAATGTTAGGCACTGGGCATATAGGAACCATCTCTTTTCATAAGATTACATTCTAATGGGAGAGATAAATGCATATATAAATTGTATGGAACAAATATAAGGTAAATGTGTGTGTGTGTGTGTGTGTGTGTGTGTGTGTATGTGTATGTGATAAGTAGGACACCAGCAGTTGAGACAATCAAGAAAAACTTCATGCTGAAGATGGTGTTTGAGCCATGTCTTAAAGGAAGAAAAAGACTTAGTGGCAAAAGTAAAGAACAAATAAGTTCCACATGTATGGGAACTGTCAGTGCGGTGGCACTGATAATGTCATATGTGTAAGGATCAAAGAGAAGGCCAGTTTGGCTAGGTCTCAGGGTATGATAGAAGGAGTGATGTCCACTGAGGCTAGAAAGGCAGGTTGGGGCCAGTTAGGTAGGACTTTAAAAGCTGAACAGAAGAGTTTTTATTTTATTCTTGTTCTTCATCCTTCGTTTTTGGAGGATTGATGACATCACTGGATTATGTCTTGACTTGCACATGAATTGGATTTAAGTGAAGCAGAGTTGCAAAAATGGTCAGCCTCACTCTTGCTTCCAGAGTCATTGAAGTCCTGTGGTGAGACAAAAGTCAAAACAACCACTGAACACCCAGGATACGGTGGAAGAACTTGGCATCTTCCATGTCTGAGGAGGCTCTAAGTGCTCCAAGGTACCTGCCTCACCTGCCTGTAGGCCATTGGAACAAATTGTTCTTATCCACCCTTTCTGCCTGGGGAAGTCTATATTCTTGGTAGACATCCCCTAAATATATTTGAGGCCCATTGGTTACCCTCAACCTTGTTTATCTTGTCTACTGAGACAGTTTTATTGGAGTGTGGCTGCTGTACATGCTACAGCTTCTAGGAGCCACAGGGGAGAGCTGGATGGGAGGTAGAGACCAAAAACGGATGAGCAGCCCTGAAAAGGGCTTGGCAAGCCTTCACACCAGAGATGCAGTCCTCCCTGAACATCGTGCACCTGAGTGACATGGTACAATAGGAAGAGATCTGGCTCTGGAGCCAAGAGATCTGATTTCAAATCCCTCCTCTGATGTGGACAAGACTGGTATTTTATGCTAGACAAAATAGGAAGCTATTGGAGCTGATAGATATAGTTCACATATGGCCATTGTTTCTGTATGTGAGCCAAAAGAGAAAATTATTCTATTTATTAGCATGTGTTAAAGTCATTTAGGAAGATTTTAATTTAGTAGCTTGTTTACTAGGATAGACTGGAGTTTGGGAAACTTGAAGCAAGGAAATCACTTAGAAGGCAAGTGCAGTAAATTAGGTAAAAGGTGAGGGGGACCTAAGCTAAGGTAATAGTTGTGTAAATAGAGAAGATGGGTCAGATTTGAGAAACATTGTGGAGGTAGAAATGGTAGGATTTGGCGATTGGATTTGTGGGATAACCGAGAATAAGGAGTTGAGCATAATGCCAAATATATGAATCTGGGAGACTGGAAGGATGGTAGTGTCTTTGTCAGAAATAGTAAATTTTAGTCATTTTGTCTTTTTCCTCCATTGTTATGTTTGCCAATATGATGTGTGAAGTGGGACTTGAGTTATTTTCTTTTATATTTCTTGAATTATTAGTTATTTGGAACATTTTTCCTGTGATTGTTGATGGTAGTTGGATTTCTTACTTTGAATACTGTCTATCTAGTAAGGAATATCTCTTAGTCATATATTTGAATCAATTCCTTATACTTTGGATTTGAGAACTTTATCAGAGAAACTTGTTGCCAAGATTTTCCCCCAATATGAGCTAGCGTTGAAATTAATATTTCAAAATAATTTTATTGGTATGAAACACTTTTTAATTACTCTAAACTATTAATATTGGAAGTAAAAATCATGTGATTCAATACACATAATTATTTTTAAACTATTGGGCTAAATTGATTTTAATGGTTGTCAGAAATGGAAAGGATTTATAGATGATTATCCCAACATGCACAAAATATCATTTTAAAGGAAATGGTGTAATTGGTAGATTAAAAGATGTTTTAATTCACTTCCCTGTTCATGAAATCTGAAATTCCTTTATCTGATCATAATCTTGTCATTCCCCCACCTCCCTTTCTCTGCCTTGTATCACCTAACTTATAGTGAGTAGCCTCACTATACTTTCCATTTCTTCCAATTTTCAATTTTTTCCCAGGTCATTATTGGGAAGTGTAGCTCTGGCAACACTCACCTTTCCCTCTTGACTCCTTAGAGGACCTCTTTAACTCTACACTGTCCTCTTCTTTCAAATCCCTTGCCCCTTTCTCCTATCAAAGATCTTGTCCTGCCAACCATGAACTTTGGAATACTCCCTCCATTTACTACCTTAGCTTCTACTGATGTGCTGCTGAAAAAAGCTAGAGAGAAATCTCTGAAATGTGATGACTGAATCCACAACAAATTTATGTTACATAACGTCAACTGGACCTTCACTGCAGCATGGTGATGTTTTTATACTTCTGTAATCCATTTACTATTCATTCCCCACAGCAACTTTTCCAAACCTTGTCATCCCTTTCATGGTTCTCCCTCCACCCATTCCCTCACCTCACCCAACTCTCTCAGCTGAGAACCTTGCCTCATATTTCACTGAAAAAAAAAAAATTGATACTGTTTTCTGAGAGTTCTCTTTTGCATACTCATTGTCTTACATAACTCTGATGACTTCTGCTCCTTTACCCCTGTCTGACATGAAGGGGTACTCCTTGCCCAATCAATCCTCCCTTCATGCACAAGTGATTCAGTTTCATTCCATCTTCCATAGCAGATGGTTACTTCTATCATCCTTATCCTTTCTTTTCTTCATTCAATTCCTCTCCCTCTCCCTCCTGGCTGTTCTCCTGCTGCCTACCAATATCCCCATATCTCCTCCATCCTCAAAAAAGGCACTTGCTTCATCCATTCATTCCCAATAGCTATTATAGCTCTCGTTTATGGACTAAACTCCCCTAGAAAGCTGTCTGCAATCAATGCCTCCACTTCATTTCCTCCCTATCCTTAACTCTTAGCTTCTGATATTCAATTGAAACTCTTCTCACTCCAGTCCATCTTCCACACAGCCATCAAACTGTTCTTCGTAAAGCCCAGATTCTGACCATGTCACTTTCTATTCTGTAATCTCCAGTGGCTCCCTGTTAAATATTAAATCTTTTATTTGGCATTTAAAGTCATTCATAAACCTTCCACTAACTCCTTTTTCATTCTTTTTATGCTTAACTCTTCTCTATGGACACTGTGATTCCTTCACAGTAGCCTTCTTGCAGTTTCTTTCACAAGATATTCTATCTGCCATCTCTGAGCATTTTCCTTCACTGTTCCTCATGCCTGGAATGCTCTCTCTACCCCCATCTGCCTCCTTACCTCCCTGGCTTTTTTCAAGTCTAAAGTCTTCTTCAAGAAGCCTTTCTCACTCCTTAATCTTCTTATGTCTCCTTTAAGATTGCCTCCAGTTTATACTTTTTATATTACATTTTATACACAGTTCTTTGCTTGTTGTGTTTACCATTAGACTGTGAACTCCTTGAGAAAAAACACTATCTTTTGCCTTTTGTATCCTTGTCTAGACCTTGTCACATAGTACTGGGCAAGGATACAAAAAGCAAAAGACAGTCATAAATATACGTACATAATTTTATTATGCTTATTGATTTGTTGACTTTTACAATCCATCTCATATCATCTAGAACTCTAATCTTAGAATCTCCATGTCACAGTGGGTTTTTCTTCTGTCCTTGTAGAAGAAAAGTTTCTTATAATTGATTTTTTGCAAGTCTTTAATAATTTTCGTTTGCTATCCTCCTTCCCTCTTCAGTACCCTTGATTAGTTGGATACCTTGCCAAGGTAGTTTTAAAAGCTGTTTTTACTCTCCATTGCTTCTTTCTGCTTTATGAGAAGTTACTGCTCATAATTTTCCATCATCCTTCTTCCAAAGATTTTGCAAATGAGTTTATGTTGTAAATTGGTATTGCCTTTGGCAGCCATCCCCCTCAGTTTGCACAGAGCAAGTCATATATTTTATGACTGATTGTTTTTGATATCATTTTTTGGGCTATTAATTTCTATTAGTTAAACTTCTATATAAAATTTTTATAATTAGTGCAGCCATTTGTTATTCACTTCCCATTGAAAACAGGGTATATCTTTGTTTTATTATTTTTTTTTGTCTTGATTAAAAAAAACCAACTAATTCCAATCCTTTCTCTGATAAGGCAGTGAATCGACTATACACAGACAGCTGACTCAAAGTTAATTTCCACATCCTGTCCAATTATTGATTTCATTCTTGTGATATTATTTGGTACTTATTTGGTTATTTGGTACTTACCAAGACTAGCATGTCACAGTGGCTAGAAAGCCAGCCTTAAAGCCAGGAATCAATCAGTCAGTTACCAATTATTAAGCACCTACTATGTGTCAGGCACTGTGTTAAATTCTGGAAATACAAAGAAACAGGAAAAAAAAAACGTTGCTTCTTTTGAGGAGCTCATAGTCTGATGGGGGGAGACAATATGCAAACAACTATATACAAACAAGAAATATGCAGAGTAAATTGGGGGTAATCTCAGAGGAAAGTTACTACAGTTAAGAAGGATTAGAAAATCCTTCTAATTTGTTGAATAACAGCCTTGAAGGAAACTAGGGAAGCTAGGAGTGGAGATGAAAAGAGGCATGGGGGATAAGCAGTGACAATGTTCAGAATCAATTGAGGACTGACTCATATTCTTATAGATTTGACAAAGTTTTTTTATGTATTTGACATGAGATCTTTATCTGAGAAACTGCCTATAAAAGTTTTCCTCAGTTTTCTGCTTTCCTTATTACCTTATCTTCATTCATTTTATTTGTACAAAACCTTTTTAATTTAATGTAAACAAATTATCCATTTTATACCTAACTTTGTTCTCTGTCTCTTGTTTATTTGTCAATTGTTTGCCTATCTACAAGCCTGATAAGTAATATATTCCATATTCTTCAGATTCTTGTAATACCTCTAATTATATCTAGATCATTCATTTTGACCTTACTGTGGTAAATGGTGTAAGATGCTGGTCTATGCCCAGTTTCTGCAATAGTGCTTTCGAGAATATTTACCAAATAATGAGTTCTTATCCCAAAATCTTAAAGCCTTACGCTTCTCAAATACAAGGTTATTATATTTATTTGCCATTAAATTGTATTTCTACTCTGTTCCATTGATGTCGCTGATTTCTATTTCTTAGCCAGTACCATGTAGTATTGATAATTAATGCCCTATAACAAAGCTTAAGATATTTTACGAAACCTTCTTCCTTTACATTTTTATTAGTTCTTTTGATATTCTTGAGTTTTTGTTCTTCCAAATGAATGTTGTTATTATTTTATCTATTTCAGTAATTTTTTTGTTAATTTAATTGGAATGGCATTGAATATATAAATTAGTATAGGTAAAACTGTTGTTTTAATTATATTGATCCTGTCTAACCATGAACAATGAATATTTCCCCAATTACTTAAATCTGATTTTATGTGTATAAAATTTTTTTAAAATATAATTTTGTTTATATAGTTTCTGGGTTTGTTTTGGCAGGTGTAATCCCAGGCATTTTATACTGTCTAGAGTTATTTTAAATGGGGTATCTTTTACTATCTCTTCTTGCAGGGTTTTGTTTGTGATATATAGGAATGCTAATGATTTATGTGGATTACTTTATATCTTACTACTTTGCTAAAATTATTGTTTCAGCTAACTTTTTATTTGAATTTTTGAAGTTTTCCAAGTATATCATCATTTTGTCTACCAAAAGAGATTGTTTTATTACCTCATTCCCTATTCTGATTCCTTCTATTTCCTTTTCTTCTCTTATTGCTGTTTCCAGTACAATATTGAATAATACTAGTGACAGTAGACATCCTTGTTTCTCACCTGATCTAACTGGGGAGACTTCTAATTTATCCTCATGACACATAATGCTTACTGATGGTTCTAGGTAAATGCTTTTTTATCAATTTAAGGAAAAATCCATTTATGCCAATATTTTCAAGTGTTTTTAATAAAAGTGAGTGTTGTACTTTATTAAACTTTTTTTTTCTACTTTGATTTGTATAATCACTGAGATGAGTGGCCATGATGGAGTAGAAGTATATTAATCACTGAGGACTGGGGCAACTAGGTGGCACAGTGGATAGAGTGCGAGGGCTTGAGTCAGGAAGACTCATCTTCTTGAGTTCAAATCTGACCTCATACACTTACTAGCTGCATGACCCTGGGCAAATCACTTAACCCTATTTACCTCAGTTTCTTCATCTGTAAAATGAGCAGAAGAAGGAAATGGCAAACCATTCCAGTGTCTTTGCCAAAAAAAAAGCCGCATGGATCACAAAGAGTTGGACATAACTGCAGCAACTGAATACCAACAACAATTGAGAAATGAGTTTAGCTAGATTATCATTCTCCGTAAGGGTTTATTCTAACGTGGTGATCTCCCATGGCTGAGATGGAGGAGTAGTGTCTGGAGAGGGAAGCCCTGGGGAGCTGCAGATGACTGGAGAGGTTGCCTATTTAGAGCAAGATGGAAGGGCACAGGTAAGGCAGACCCTGTGGAGCTGTAGGTGTCCTCTTTAGGTAGGTAGGTGGCACAGTGCTAGAACTTTGGGTTTCAAGTAAAGTAGATCTGGGTTCAAGTCCACTTCAGATGCTTATTAGCTACTAGATCTGAGGCAAGTCACTCTGCCTCATTTTCCTTAACTGTAAATGCGAATAACACCTATCTGCCACAGTTGTTATTTTTTTTTTAATTTTTTTATTTTTTTAATGTTTAACAATCACTGCCATACAATTGCGATTTTATCCCTCCCCACCCACCCCCCACTACCTCCCTCCCTCCCCACGACTGCATACAATTCTGTATAGATTCTACATATACTTTCCTATTGAGTATATTTTCACTATAGTCATGCTATGTAGTCAGACTAAGATAAATGAAAGAATCCGTATAACAAATCAGAACATGATACACAAACAGATACACATACACAAACATGATCTGCTACATTATGTGAGTGACTTCCATATTTCTCTCTCTGAGTGTAGAAGGCATTTTGCCTTGAGAACCACCACTGGGATTTTTTTTTTTTTCAGAAGTTCTTGTGTTATTACAAAAATCTAAGTCTACCAGAAAAAACTCTCACACACTGTGGTTGTTGCTGTGCATAAAGTTCTCCTGGTTCTGCTCCTTTCACTCAGCATCAGGTCATATAAGTCCTTCCAGGCCTCTCTGAAGTCTTCTTGTTCATCATTTCTTATGGCACAATAGTACTCCATTACATTCATATACCATAATTTATTCAGCCATTCCCCAATTGATGGACATCCCCTTGACTTCCAGTTTTTGGCAACTACATAGAGTGCTGCTATAAATATTTTTGTACATGTGGGACCCTTTCCCATTTTTATGATCTCTTGGGGATATAGTCCTAGTAGCGATATTGCTGGGTCAAAGGGTATGCACATTTTTGTAGCCCTTTGGGCATAGTTCCAAATTGCTCTCCAGAATGGTTGGATGCGCTCACAGCTCCACCAACAATGAATTAGTGTTCCAACTCTCCCACATCCTCTCCAGCATTTATCATTTTCTTGTTCTGTCATGTTTGCCAATCTTATAGGTGTGATGTGGTACCTCAGAGTTGTTTTGATTTGCATCTCTCTAACCAATAGTGATTTAGAGCATTTTTTCATATGATTATAGATAGCTTTAATTTCTTCCTCTGAAAATTGCCTGTTCATATCCTTTGACCATTTATCAATTGGGGAATGACTTGTATGATTAAACATTTGGGTCAGTTCTCTATATATTCTAGAAATGAGGCCTTTATCCCCGAGCTTAGCTGTAAAAATTTTTTCCCAATTTACTACATCCCTCCGGATTTTGGTTGCATTGGGTTTGGTTGTGCAAAAACTTCTCAGTTTAATGTACTCAAAGTTATCCATTTTGCATTTCATTATGCATTCTATCTCTCCTTTAGTAAAGAATTCTTCCCTTCTCCATAGATCTGATAAATACACTATTCCTTGCTTCTCCAGTTTATTCATGGTATCAATCTTTATACCTAAATCATGTACCCATTTGGACTTTATTCTTGTGTACGGTGTCAGGTATGGGTCTATGCCTAATTTCCGCCACACTGTTATCCAGTTTTCCCAGCAATTTTTGTCAAACAATGAGTTCTTATCCCAGAAGCTGGGGTCCTTGGGTTTATCAAACAGAAGGTTGCTATATTCCTTGCCTACTGCATCTTGAGTGCCAAGTCTATTCCACTTGTCTACCTCTCTGTTTCTTAGCCAATACCAAGTGGTTTTGATAATTGCTGCTTTATAGTACAGTTTAAGGTCTGGTAGCGCTAGGCCACCTTCCCAAGCATTTCTTTTCATTAGTCCCTTTGATATTCTGGACCTTTTGTTTTTCCAAATGAATTTTGATATTATTTTATCCAGCTCTAGAAAGTAATTGTCTGATAGTTTAATTGGTATGGCACTAAATAAGTATATTAATTTGGGTAGAATTGTCATTTTTATTATATTAGCACGGCCTACCCATGAGCAACTAATGTTTTTCCACTTACTTAAATCTGACTTTATTTGTGCAAAAAGTGTCTTGTAATTGTGTTCATATAGTCCCTGGGTTTGTTTTGGCAGGTAGACTCCTAAGTATTTTATACTGTCTACCCTAACTTTAAATGGGATTTCTCTTTCTATCTCTTGCTGTTGAACTTTGTTGCTAATATATAGGAATGCAGAGGATTTGTGTGGGTTTATTTTGTACCCTGCAACTTTGCCAAAGTTGTTTATTAATTCAAGTAATTTTTTACTTGAATCTCTGGGATTCTCTAGGTAAATCATCATATCATCTGCAAAGAGTGATAACTTAGTTTCTTCTTTGGCTATTCTAATTCCTTGAATATCTTTATCTTGTCTAATTGCTACAGCTAACATTTCTAGTACCATATTGAATAATAGTGGTGATAATGGACAACCTTGTTTCACCCCTGATCTTATTGGGAATGCATCTAGCTTATCCCCATTGCATATAATGCTTGCTGAAGGTTTTAGATAGATACTGCTTATTATTTTATGGAAAGTTCCCTTTATTCCTACGTTCTCCAATGTTTTTAGTAGGAATGGATGTTGTATTTTGTCAAAAGCTTTTTCTGCATCTATTGAGATAATCATGTGGTTTTTGTTAGCTTTGTTGTTGATGTGATCGATAATGCTAATAGTTTTCCTAATATTGAACCAGCCCTGTAGTCCTGGTATGAATCCTACCTGATCATAATGTATTAATCTCGTGATAAGATGCTGTATTCGTTTTGCTAAAATCTTATTTAAAATTTTTGCATCTATATTCATTAGGGAAATTGGTCTATAATTTTCTTTCTCTGTTTTGTCTCTTCCTGGTTTGGGTATCAAAACCATATTTGTATCATAGAAAGAATTTGGGAGGACTCCTTCTTCCCCAATTTTCAAGAATAGTGTATGTAGTATTGGAATTAACTGTTCTTTAAATGTTTGATAGAATTCACTTGTGAATCCATCTGGCCCTGGAGATTTTTTCCTAGGGAGTTCATTGATGGCTTGTTCAATTTCTTTTTCTGAGATGGGGTTGTTTAAGTATTCAACTTCCTCTTCTGTTAATCTGGGCAATTTGTATTTTTTAAAATATTCATCCATCTCGTTTAGATTGTCGAATTTGTGGGCATAAAGTTGGGCAAAGTAGTTTCTAATTATTGTTTTAATTTCCTCCTCATTGGAGGTGAGTTCACCCCTTTCATTTTTAATGTTAGTAATTTGGTTTTCTTCTTTCTTTTTTTTGATCAGATTAACCAAAGGTTTATCAATTTTATTAGTTTTGTCATAAAACCAACTATTGGTTTTATTTATTAATTCAATAGTTTTCTTTATTTCAATTTTATTAATCTCTCCTTTGGTTTTCAGTATTTCTAATTTGGTATTTACTTGGGGATTTTCAATTTGTTCTTTTTCTAGCTTTTTCAACTGCAAGCCTAAGTCATTGATCTCCTCTTTCTCTATTTTATTTATGTAAGCATTCAGAGATATAAAGCTTCCCCTAATAACTGCTTTTGCGGTGTCCCATAAGTTTTGGTACGTTGTCTCACTATTGTCATTCTCTTGAATGAAGTTGTTGATTGTTTCTATGATTTCTTCTTTAACCCAATCCTTCTTTAGAATTAGATTATTTAGTTTCCAATTGATTTTTGGTTTCTCTTTCCATGGCCTTTTATTACATGTAATTTTTAATGCATTATGATCTGAAAAGGATGCATTGATTATCTCTACCTTTCTGCACTGGATTGTGAGATTTTTATGTCCTAGTACATGGTCAATTTTTGTAAATGTTCCATGTACCGCTGAGAAAAAGGTATATTCCTTTCTATTCCCATTTAATTTTCTCCAAAGATCTATCATATCTACCTTATCCAGAGTTTTATTTACCTCCTTAACCTCTTTCTTGTTTATTTTAAGGTTGGATTTATCTAGTTCAGAGAGGGGGAGGTTGAGGTCCCCCACTAGTATAGTTTTGCTATCAATTTCTTCCTTCAACTCCCCCAACCTCTCCTCTAAGAATCTGGATGCTATACCACTTGGAGCATACATGTTTAGTAATGATATTGCTTCATTGTCTATGGTGCCTTTTAGTAGGATATAGTTTCCATCCTTATCCCTTTTGATTAGATCTATTTCTGCTTTTGCTTTGTCTGAGATTAGGATTGCTACTCCTGCCTTTCTTACATGAGCTGAAGCACAATATATTCTGCTCCATCCTTTGACCTTTATCCTATGTGTATCCCCCCGTTTCAAATGTGTTTCTTGTAAGCAGCATATTGTTGGATTATGGCTTTTAATCCATTCTGCTATCCGTCTCCGTTTTATGGGAGAGTTCATCCCATTCACATTCACAGTTATGATTACAATCTGTGTATTTCCCTCCACCCTCTTTCCCACCATTTGTGCTTTTAACTCTCCCGTCTCCCTTCCCCTCCTCAATAGTATTCACTTTTCTCCCCCTCCTCCTGCAGCCTTCCCCTCCTTCTTTTAGCCCCCCTCCCTTTTAGTCCCCTTTACTCTTATTGCTTCTTTCCTCCCTTTTAGCCACCCTCCCCTTTCTTCCCCCTTCCCCTCCTACTACCTATAGAGCTAGTTAGGATTATCTGCTTAAGGTTATTGTTCCCTCCTTTGAACAAATCAGATGAGAGTACCTCTCAAACAATGCTCATCTCCCTCCCCTCCTTCCCTCTACTATAGTTTTGTACTTCTTCCTGTGATATAATTTGCCATTTTCTGCTTCCCCCTTTCCACACCTCCTATTACATTCCCTTCTCATACTTAAATCAAATTTTTACATGACATCATTTACTTTATGCCCGTTCCCTCTACATATATCCCTTTTATCATAATAGCTGCACAGTTCTCAAGATTAACAGGTATCATCTTCCCTTACAGGGAGGTAAACAGATTGCCCTAATTGAGTTGCAAGTTTTTGTTTTTGTTTTTTCCGCTCTGTTTACCTTTTTATGATTCTCTGGAGACCTGCATTTGAAGATCAAATTGTCTATTGAGTTCTGGTGTTTTGGTCAGGAAGCTCTGGAAATCCCTTATTTCGTTGAATGACTTTCTCCTTGCCTGAAATGTTATGCTGAACTTTGCTGGGTAGTTGATCCTCGGTTGGAGTCCCAACTCCTTTGCCTTACGGAATATTGGGTTCCAATTCTTTCGATCTTTTAATGTAGAAGCTGCAAGGTCCTGTGTGATCCTGACTGTGTGACCTTGATATTTAAATTGTTTCTTTCTGGCTGCTTGTAGTATTTTCTCCTTCACTTGATAGCTCTGGAATTTGGCAACTATATTTCTTGGGGTTTTGAGTTTGGGATCCCTTTCCGGTGGGGAACGGTGGATTCTTTCGATGACTATTTTGCCCTCTGAGTCTAGTACTTCTGGGCAGTTTTCCTTGATGATTTCCTGGAAGATATTGTCCAGACTCTTTTCTTCATCATGGGTTTCTGGCAGGCCAATAATTCTTAGATTTTCTCTCCTGGATCTATTTTCCAGGTCAGTTGTTTTTCCAATTAAATATTTTAGATTTTCTTCTATCTTTTCATTCTTTAGATTTTGTTTGACTGATTCTTGTTGCCTCATTGAGTCATTAGTTTCTACTTGCCCAATTCTAATCTTGATCGTATTGTTTTCTTCAGTTAGCTTTCACATCTCCTTTTCCATCTGGCCAATTTTTCCCTTTAAGGAGCTATTTTCTCCATTTAATTTTTGTACTTCTTTTTCCATTCGACCAATTTTCCCAGTTAGGTTTTGGGTTTCCTTTTCCATCTGATCAATTTTCCCTATTAGGTTTTGAGTTTCCTTTTCCGTTTGATTAACTCTTCCTTTTAGGGAATTATTCTCTCCAGTTAATTTTTGAACTTCCTTTTCCATTTCTTCAATTTTCTTTTTCAGAGTGATGTTCTCATCAGTGAATTCTTTTTTTATGGTTTTAAAATCATTGGCCAGTTTTTCTTTTATATCCTTCTTCAGACGTTCCAGGTAATCTAGTTGTGCTTGCGAGAAATTCATAGTCCCATCTGAGGTTTCAGATGGAAGTACAGTCTCAGCTCTGACCTCTTTGGTGTTTGTGTTTTGGTCCTTATCCCCATAGAAAGATTCTATGGTTTTTTCACTTTTTGTCTGCTTTTTCCGATTCATGATGTTGGCTGAGTGTTGTAGCTTTTGGTTCTTTCAGTCAGAAGATACAGATCTTTTAAGTTGAGTTGATGTTTGTCTAGGCTGAAAGCAGGCTTTTTTGTTGTTGTTGTTGTTTCCCAGATCAACCCTGGGGTTAGCTTGATAGGTGTGTGGGAGGTGTGGTCTGGTCTCAGGATATCTCCTCAGCTGGCCTGAGGCAAAGGCAAGGTCCGGGGATCGTGATCCCAGCTTCCCTATTGTCTTCCCTTTCCCCTGGAGGGCTGGGGCACGCCTAGAGGCTAATGCGTGTTCCCGCCCCTCCTGGGGCTCGTCTCCCGGGCTGAGGCTTGCTTGGGTCTCAGTGCGAATTTTCTCTGCCCTGGGTCGTCTGTCCCTCCAGATAGCCTCCACCACGGTGGGAAGAATCCCCCTTTGCCACTTTTCCAGCCTCTGGTGTTATGAGACCACCCGCCCCCTTCTGCTGCTCCCACTGATCCAGGATCAATCTGGGGAAGAATTTTATGGTTCCCTCACGGTCATCGGGGGGGAGGGGAGAGCACTTACTGATCACTCTGGCATCCCAGCTTCTGGATGTTCAAGTAGTGACCCACTGAAGTCCCGTCTTTAGGCTGAAGATTTCAAAGGCTGTTGCGCTGATATCGTTGGCTCGGCCTGGCTTATCTCCTGCTCCGCTGGTCTCGCCCGCCACTCTCGGGCCCCTCAGGTCCCCTTCGCCCTGCCGCGCCGACTGCGCTGCGCTGTGCGCCGCGGTCTTACCCCCGCGGAACAGATCCCTCCCGTGGACCTTCCAGTCCAGCCTGGGCCCCGAATCTGTCAAAGTCCGTCTCCCACTGGATTCTACACCTCCAAAGTCTGGTCAGACTCTCCCCCCAGATATATCCAGAGGAGTTTTTCCAGGAGCTTAGGTGAGTCGTTGCTTTCACTCCGCCATCTTGGCTCCGCCCCCCCCCCCCCCCCCCACAGTTGTTATTAAGAGCATAATATTTGTAAAACGTTTAGCATAGGCACTTAATAAATACTTGTTCTCTCCTCTTCTTCCAGAGTGGGCACCTGTAATACAGTGTTTTTAGTGTAGACAAAACAATCCCTGTGTATGTAGGAAGACCTAGATTCAACTTCCACCTCTTAGGCATACTGACTGTGTGATAGTGGACAGGTCACTTAACACCTCAGGGCTCTAGTCACCTCTGTAAGCCTGTGCGTTGCAGATAAGATGTTGAATTGCACTGCTAAAGATTCCTCACCTGGGACCTGTCCATACTAAGGAAATTACATTTTTAGTCCCCCCATCCTTACCATATTTGGTTTTTATCATATTCAGCACATGAAAATTATTTTTTCCCTAAAGAAAGTGTTCATGATGAAAAGCATGAGATTTAGCTGTAATCTAAAAGTCTCTGGAGTTTTCATTCTGTCTTCATGAACTATACTTTTCCCTATGTTTCCCACCTTTATCTTTTCACGTCTCTGTTGAAATTACCCAGTATCAAAAGTCTATGTTGATTTAATTTGAAGAACATAATCAAATTCTTACTATAATTTCTTTAGCTCCTCATACTCAGCAACCAATGTTTTGTGCACAAATTGTAATTATTGTCATGGAGGTCCTCTTGAAAATACTAACCCTTTAGCACAACATATGATCCCTCTGCCAATTGACAACACTCTCTCGCTCTCTTTCTACACACACACACACACACACACACACACACACACACACACACACACACACACACATCTATATCTACCAAGATTACAGAGAGAAAGAAACAGCTACATGGCTCAGTGGATAGAGTTCTAGACCGGGAGTGAGGAAGACCTGAGCTGAAATCCAGCATCAGACTTTAATGACTGTGTGACTTTGGACAAATCACTTAACCTCTATTTGCCTTAATCCACTGGAGAAGGAAATGGCAAACTGCACCAGTATCTTCACCAAGAAAACCCCGTGCAGGGTTATGAAGAATTGGACACAACTGAATGACTGAACAACAAATTATACATACTCTACCAACATTTATATACATTTATGAAATTTCCTACTTCTCTCCTATATATACTACCACCCATTGCCATCTCTTCTCACCCCCACTCCAACTGCATTTAATCCACTAAGGATGCACAAAAATTAATATTTAAATGAACAACCAAATTGTCTTAGAGTAGCAGTTCCCAAACGTTTTTGTTTCCAGACCTCTTTATACTCTCAAAATTATTGAGGGCCTCTTCCCAAAACTTTTGTTTATATATGTTGTATCTCTCACTGTGTACTATATTATAAATGAAAAATCTAAAATTTATCATTATGAAAAATATTTTATCATGGACACCCTGAAAGGATCTTCTGGACCCCTAGGATTCCCTAGTCTGGACTTTGAGAAACTGATTTCTTTTGAAACAAATGACAAAACAGAAAGAGAATTTTAAGGAATAAAATTTCATGCCTTCCTTGAACAAAAGGAAAGAGCGGAAGGGAAAAAAGTATGAGAATAGGAATCACTAGTTCATTTCTCGGATCACCATCATTTAGTTTCTGTCTTCTTGTCTCATCATCTTCCTGTTCTTATTCCCTAGAATGCCCATGTCCTGAGATCAGGCATGGAGATTCAGACAGGGGCATTAGTAGCAACAGGTCTTACTCTTTCTTTCTTGAAATGTTAAGTGTTGAGTTATTCCAGCTCAGGCTGAGCACCTGCATGCTTTCAGTGCTTTGAAAGTGGTCTGACTCAGGGCAAGGTCTGATGTGTGCCCTCCTAATTTGTGTTCTTCAAACCTAAATTTTATTTGAGTCTGAGCAACACACCTGCATTCAAATCATTCACTATTAGGAGGCCCAAAAGGTATTCATGTTCAGAACAACTGAATTGCAGGTTCCCATTCTGGTCTAAGATACCTAACCTGGTTATGCCACTGAAAGCTTCAAAGTGGTCTAGAGGCTAGGACTGAGACTTTCATACAATTTCTGAGGTCAGAGACCACTACTACTTGCTTCTGAACTTGCTCAGTACATTGCCTAGGGTACAGAACTTCTTAACGCAGAATGTCACCCTTTGGTGGAGGTCCTCTTCTCATTCTACTCTGGATCTGTGATCCAGGTTTGGACTTTAATGGATGGAACTACCAGTTGGGACAGAACTGTCAGTTGGTGCCTGTTTCTGAATCTTGCACATGGTTAGACTCGTCTGTGCTGGTTTAATGTCTTTTTTCTTTGGTATACAGATTCTCCCTACGTTAGAATACTCTAGCTAGACCACTACCCCAGTGTCCACAGACTTCTCTGATTCCCTTTGCTGACCTGGGCTGAAAAACAAATTGATCTTTGTAATTTTAAAAGAAATTTTCTAACCAGAACTAGGTCTAATGCATTTTCTAGATCTCTGTGGAAGAGATGTGAAGTCCAGCTCATCTACTCTTGCTACCCTACCATCTTGACTCTACTTCCTCAAGACAATGCTGTTCTGTACCAAGCTACTTCCCAATCAGAATATGATTTAAAGTGAAAATTGCTATTTCAGTTCAGTCAGCTATTTAAAAAAAATCATAAGAGCAATAATAGTTTCATGGAATCACTGCCCTTATTTGTCACTCAGTTTTATCCTTACCTCTCCTGACCCTTTCTTTTTCTGTCCCTCAAAGACCCTGAAGAAGACATCTTCCAGATGGTTTCCTGTTTTGCTTAGTCTTTATGTGAGTTTAACCCAGCCCAGAATATATGTGGGCTCCAGTCTTGTGGGTCAGTGCTAAATTTCATGTCTAATTTGCAATGCATTGAAAGTAGTGTATTTATATTTTTAGGAGAGTACAACTTGTCATACAGATGGGAAATATGTCTGAGGCAGCAGTAAATGATGTTGGACTGAATTTGGTAGTCTGTTTCAGACAAGACTTTAAGTATGATTCTTAACTCTGTTCCTATTAACCAATTTTCACTTTGTAAGCACTCACATAAAAAAACTTTTTACTCTTTCAGTAGGTTTATGAGGGAGAGTTAACCGATTTCAAAGGCAGTATGCTTAAAAAAGTTGTAGATGAATATTTATTAAATTTCAACCTAGGCTCAAAGTAGTCCTTATACCAATATGATTGGCAAGCTGTCTAGAGTTGGCTACATTTGTACTGCTGCTATAAGTTTACCTACTAAAAGAAGAGGTTTGTAGATCTTGATGTAGGTACATAGTACTTATTTTGAAAAACCATTCTTTACTAACTTTTGAGGTAGGGCAGAACTTCTGTTAGTTGGAATGATCCAGGCCCATTTTCATCTGTAGGTAAATTCGATTTCTTTTGAGGATTAATCCACCACAAGCACTTTCCCATTGCTGTTTCAGTACAAAATGGTGAACGGGAAACCCAACAGATAGACTGTGAAAACTGGCAGCATCTTCAGTCAGCTGTGCTGGCTTACCTTCTATTTTATTTGTTTATTGAGTTTGTAACTATTTTAGACTTACTTGAAATTTCTGTTGATGTTCTGCTTCCCAGATTTAGTTTTAAACTGCTGCAATAGAAATTACTTTTGATGATGGAATTCAAAACATTGGAAATGTTCTGTATTAATTACTCGTTGTTCAGTCCCATGACAACAAAAAGTCTTTGGAACAAAGACTCAGGCAAGGCTCATGTAACCTTTTCCTCAGTGGCCTAAGGATCGTAATGGGATTCTGATGTTTTCCCCCAGAAAAATAATATTGAATGGAGAGGAATACATTCTCAGTTATTGATATTCTCACCTTGACAAATTCACCAATTAGAGTAGGAAGGAAGGTTTCAAATCAACCAGTTCAGTCCCTTCATTTACTGAGATCCCGAGAGACTAGGTAACTTGTTAAAGATCTCATAGTTTAGTAGTAGAAGTGAGATTTGAAACTAGATCATCTGATTCTCCTGAATTGGTTTGCCTAACCAAAAAAAAAAAAAAAAAATTAATAGGATACACTGCATTGTATGGATAGGTTTGGGTTGGCAATCTTATCCCTTTGGAGCTGGTAAATTGCTCTTAGGTAATACCTCTATCTTTCAATGTCTGCTAATAGGTAGATAGGCTGATCAAACATGTTTTACTTGAGTCTAGATAGCTGAGAGAGAAGAGTATCATATAAGATTTGGTCAGTTGGTAAAATAGCATAAATTAAACACAGCTGATGCTTTTGTTGATTTTTTTTTAAAGATGATTCAATTTACAGAAAGATTGAAAGAAATATAAAACCTAAATGCAGCCTGATATCTTGCTGATCTTAATTTCTTATATTTAATTTTTTTATTTTCAACTTAACAGTCATCAACAGATATTTAACAATAGAAAGAGAAGATACTCATGAAAGAAACTGTGAACTTCTGCTCTGCATAGCTTTTTAAAGAAATTTGTATTAATTTTAATGATATAGTAATAATTGCTCTATTTGTATTTTTATCTGCACTTCTTTTTTCCTGTTTATTAAAAAGTTTTATTGATAATCACTTTTTTATGTCAATCACACCTCATTAACCTAGTATCACTTATCTACCTTGAAGAACAGAACTCCTTTTTAGCAAATATATATACTCAAGAAAAAACATCTACATATTGGCCAAGTCTAAGAATACATTTCACTTTTTACCTCTAATCCATAACTTCTCTGACATTAGGTAGGAGAAAAATTTCATCACTCTTTTGAAGATATGATTGGGAAGTTTTGGACAAAGATGGGCAAATTGGAAATTAATTCAGCCTTATCTCATCATAAAACAACCTTATTACTAAATGAATAAGCAGTAAATATGATTCAGATTCCCTTAGGTGTGAAAAATTTCAGACCTTTGCTATAAGAAAATCCTTGTAAGAAGAAAATGAAAATGAAAGACTTTGCTCTAAAAGCTGCAACTACTTCAGAAGGAAGAAATATACTGAGAGATGAAAGTGAAATTGACAGATTTTAGCTCTAAGATTTAAAAAAGTCTGGTATGACCCCAGACCTTTACTAGCTCTGTTGCAATCCGCTGGAAAAAAAATGGCAAACCACTCCAGTATATTTACAGAAAACCCAATGGACAGTATTGGCATGCTCATGCTAATGAGCATGACAAGGTCATGAAGAGTTGGACACGACTGAAACACTGAACAGAAGGGGAAAAACAAATCCTAAGTGAAGGAAAAGAAAATGTCTCCACTAGGGCTGACAGATTAAAAAAAAAAAAGATTGTGGAAGGAAAAGACCTCAACTTCCCTCTTTCTCTCCCCCTCAAGGAAAAGTCATCAACTAGTTCTCTCTCACCAGAGGAGTCAAGCTCAACTCTAATGATTAAAAAAAAAAAAGACCTCCTCCAAAGGCAAGGGCTTTATGTGAGGATGATTACAGGAGAGAACTGTTGTGTCTGTGATGAAGGCCTAAAGAAAGACCACAGAGATTAAGGCAATGTTCTCAGTTTGATTTTATCCTCAGAGTAGTGGAGAACTAGAACTCAATTTCTGAGATCTCAGCAATAAAAATGATGAGACAATTAAAAAGAGATTTTTTATGTTAGCAATGACAGTGACTCAAACCTGGAGAAGAATGCAAGACATTCATAATTAGAAGCATAAAGAAACACAGCTTGCCCATAAGAACAATTAGAATTCTTTGAAGAAATGATGTAAGAGTTTCAAGAAGATGTTATTTTAAAAATGAGAGCTGTGGAGGAGAGAATTGAGAAGAACTCTCAGGATCACATAAGATTTAGCAACTATCACTTTAGAGGAGTGGGGAATGAATATGGAAAAAGATATTCCAAAACTCAAAATACAAAGCTCTGTAACAAAGAATAAGTCATCCAGAAAAATTGAAACAATCCTACAAGGGGAAAAAAAGGAGCTTTAATGAAATAGAGAATTTTAAAATATTTCTCATGAAAAAACCAAAGCTGCAAAGGAACTGAGTCATTTACAAAAATAAGAGCCATTTCCCAAATTTTGGTGTATGATATTTTAAAATATCTTAATATAGCCTCTTTGCTTATATTTTATTCAGTATTTTCCTATTTATATGCACTGGAGATATTGTTTTCTTCCTCTGCTTTATCTTTCCCTGCTCTTGAGTTTTAGAGTCATATTTCTCTCATAACAGGAATTGGTAGGAGTCTTTTTTTTCTCTACTTTAACTCAACTCTAGTATTCTCATAAGGATATATTGCAAGCATACCCTTGATCTTTTCTTAGAGTCAGAAACCTTCCTGGCTTTACTTTTTCATTGATGCTTCTTAAATGCCTCTTGCATATTAAGTCTTTTACCTAGCTACTTATCTAAGTAGATCCAAGTACGTATCATTCATGGTATTTATTTAGTTCAACACAATGATAGTGTTGAATTTGTGTTTATAAGACTCTGTGCCATCTGAAATGGATAGTATGCCATTAGGTTTCTTTTTGTGTGTTTCACTTGATATAATTATAATTAGTTATAATTAATAGTTAATAATTAATTAATAATAATTAATTAAATAAAATAATAATAATTAATTAATTAGTTAATAATCTATAATTAGTTTCTGTCACCTTAACCATCATGTTGAAAAGAAATCAGAAAACACTTTACTCCACTTCTATAGTCTTTGAGTTTATTTTCTTTATCATTCTTCCTGATGTAGACCATAATGAGACTTTAGAATGCGGAGGTTCAAAGTGAAAAGCTTTGACTGACTTTCTTTTAAATCAAATGGAGTTTAATAAAGACTCCTCACTCCTCTGTTTCCTCTCTTTACCTTATCTTCCTCTCATTGTTCAACCATACACAATTATTTGTTGTCATTTATCTGGGGTGAAATACTTCCCAGTGAAAGTGGATGGAGCCAAACAGTATTATCCTGCAGGTTCAGTTTGGATCGTGTTCCATCTTGCCCGGCGCTCGCTCAAGGAGAAGGGAAATTTAAAAAAATGATTAGTACAGTGTACAGAAAACAGAGTGACATTTTTTAAGTGGGGGAGGCCTAACTGATATTACATAAACAGGTTATGAATCACTGACTGTAAAGCTGAGTGGATTACAAGCATTTAATAAGGGCTCTTGAAACATAAGATGCCACTGGAGTAATTGCCAGAGAAGACTTGGTATCCATTTCCAGAGGATAATACAGATAGAACGCCTTTTCCCAAACAGTTAATAATTCTGACATCTATGCTGACTATGGGAAGAAATCAGGAACATGGATACATAAGTTGTCAGCAGACTCCTACTTAGCGACATTTGAAAAATGAAATATCTGTTGGAGAGAATAGGGAATGAAAAGTTTGGTGGTACCTATTTCCCACTACCTTAGCCTCAGTTTCTCACGATCTGCCCCCTAATTAACACTGAATTTGTTGATGAAGTGTAGGATCATTGAGACCCTTTTCCTATCTTTATCTCTAAGGAAATTTGACTGTTTCTTTGTTTCTCCGAGTGAACGAGTCTGTCTAGAAGAAGTTAGTTGATCATTCTTACCTGAATGTTTTCTCTAGGGATCAAAGCTACGAAGTGTTACTTTGATCTCAGTACGCTTCTAAAAACACGGTAATTGTGATTTTCAAACAATTTAAAATATTTCTTTAATTGTTATTCCATCTGTTCTTGGTAAAAATGACTAGAAAGATATAGGAGGTCCCAAAAGACAAAATAAATAATTTTGATTACATAAAATTGAAAAGTTTTTGCACAAACAAAACCAATGCAGCCAAGATAAGAAGGTAAACTGTTTATTAAGAGTGTTAAAGAGAAACCCCCATGAACTGTTAAATCGAAGGAACCATTCCCAGGCTCAAAAATGGGAACCTAGAATGAACCAGAATCTCATCACAGTTTACACAGATGCATTTATTGCCTGAGAATAAACTTGCAAGCTGGAGCAGTGTCTTTTCTGACATATTCAAGGCCTAGTTGGAAAGACTATGTTATTTATACTTTTCAAAGAAAGGGAGACAGGGAATGTGGGGAGGAAGGTGGGGATTAGTCCCTGTTCTCAAGGATGAGGAGATCCAGGAGGGAGAGTAAGGAATCCCAGGTGTGAGATATGAGGCCCTTTGATATACAAGTTAGCCTGGCAGTGCAATGCTTGAGCACAGACAGTAAGATCATGGGATGTGAAACAAGCAGTCTGCAGATAAGGATGTCTCTAGACAGTCCTTAAGCCACCAAATGGCTCAGAGTCTGCTTCAAAGCTGGAATAAGCTTAATTGATTTCGGAGTTGCTGATTTTCTGCATGTCCAGTTAGCTTTAACCTGTTACCATAAAGGATTGTTGGTATGTCAAGCCAATATAGCCAGTCCTCATACAGTCCTTCTGGTTACCTGGATAATTGGGGAGAAGGGGGCACCCACAAGGGGAATAGCGTGACATAAACCTCTCCAATGAGAGTCTGATATCTAAGATATATATTCAGTTTATACAAATATATGACCAAAAGCCATTTCCCAAAGGATTGGTTGTTAAAGGACAAACAGTTCTCAAAAAAAGAATAAAAAATAACTTTCCCTTTTTCTTCCTCACCTATTCTCCCATGGTTTCTCCTCTCCCTGAGAGACCAAAGGAGTAATTTTCCCTCTGTTCTTAAACTTTGACTTGATTAAGGTATGTCACACATTCCCCGCTAACTTCTTCTTCCCCTTCCCTTTTTACATTCTCTTATTTTGACATTTTGACCTCCCAAAAGACATTGATTCACTTGTAGATAGGGTGCTGTGAGGTTGATTCCATAATATTTCCTGTGTCTTTTCCCACCATTATTTCTATTTGCCTTCTTTTCTCCTTGTGTGCATTTAGAAAGAACACTCTTAATGCTCTCTCTGTTATTTTGTTTTCTCTATTGCTGTATTTGTTTACCCGTCTTATTTTTCTGTTGTCTAAGGTTTTGCAGAAGCAGTTACTTTCTTCAGGTCTAATTTTCTTTCTAGGAATCTTCCCAATACTTTTATTTATTGAATGTCAATCTTTTTTCTTTAATGTGTAAGCTCAGATTTCCCAAGTAGATCACTGTGACATCTTTAATACCTTTTTAGGAAAGCATTATTCCATTTCTTCCTATAGTTTCTGGTCAGTATGTTCTGAAAAATAATCTTGTGTTATTCAAATTTCCTTTCTTTTATAGTTGAAGGTTTTTCTTCTAGTCACTTGCAGAATTTTTTTGTTCCAATCCCCTTTATTGAAGTATAATTCTTTTCGCATTGTGATCAGCAAGGAATGTTTAAGTTTTCTACATTTCTTTGTTACATTTTTATTCCTTAGCACTTGGTCCATTCTTGTAAAAGTGCCAACATAGCTGAGATTGATATTTACTTTTTTAGGTTCTGATTCAATAAGTGTCATCCATCTCTCATATCTAACTTTTAAAACATTAGTTTAAAAAGTTTCCACATCTTTAAAAACTCCTTTCTTTCTTTTTTCTTCCTTCCTTCCTTCCTTCCTTCCTTCCTTCCTTCCTTCCTTCCTTCCTTCCTTCCTTCCTTCCTTCCTTCCTTCCTTCCTTCCTTCCTTTCCTTCCTTTCCTTCCTTCTTCCTTATCTTTTTTTTATTCTTTGGATTTGTTTAGGTCTTAAAGGGGCATATGTAGGATCCCAACTATTATAGTGTTTTTTTTTTCCTATTTTTGGTATTTAGATGTTACATCATTAGGTACATATATATTAAACACTATTATTATTTACTTATCTCTGCTGCTTTTGATCATATGTAGTTTCTCTGCTTGTGTCTCTGTCTCTCTTTGCCCCTGTTCTTTCTGTTTCCCTCTGTGTCTACTTATCTAACTCAAACTGAAAGTGCAATGGTCACTCAAAGACTTGGTCCTAATGTTGATTGGCATGGAAATTCTACCCATTCTGTTTTTCCCACCTGAGCCTATTCACCCCCATTAGACATTCTGGCGTCCCTTCCCTTGGCTCACTATATTGATGCCATATTTAGTGAGGACATCTTATTGATTTTAGCTCCACATTAGCTCAGAATTCCTGAATTTACACAATTCATCATCCTCAGCTTCCTCAGCAGCAGGAACTAAAGGCATAGACCCCCCACCCCCACCCCAGACCCATGCCTAGCCTCTGCCTATCTTTTTTAAAATTCCTTTTACTGTTGCTTTGTTCAATATTATGAATTCTATCCTAGCATTTAAAATTGTTCTCGAATTGTAATACATCCTTTTTCTGCCCCTCATTTTACCTGTAAGAATTTTTATTATCCAAAAGTGTTTCTTATAGATAGCATATTGTTAGATTTTGCTTTCACTTCAGTATACTACTCTCTTCTACTTTATGGATAAGTTCAGATCATTCATGTTTGTGATTATAAATGTTGATTATATCCCCTCATCTTAACTCCATACACACACACACACACACACACACACACACACACACTCACACTCTTTCTCTCTCTCTTCTTCTCCCTCTGTCTCTCTCTCTCTCTCTCTTCCTTCCTCCTGCTTCCTTTTTACAAAGAAGAAAAGGGATGGAGAAGAAGAATGAATGTGTTCAACACAAATAATCTACAATTGAAATGACTTGTTCCTGTTCTTCTGATTCTTCTCTCTTCCCCAAGCCCAAGCCCCTATTTCTGGTTCTTATACTTTCTTTTTTTTTTAATTTCCTCATTATGAGTGTCTAAAATTGAAGTTTATTTTACTTGTGACTATTGTCTCCCCAGTGCTTCTCTCCTTCTTAAATTTCTTCTCTGTTTCCACTTTTTCTGTGTATGTGACCATGTGTTCAATTAAGGTTGAGGTATACTCCTTCCTCCACGTTTATATGCACTTTTTGCATCCTCAATTATGAGAACTAGTAATCCTACCCATACCCTGTAGTGGTCTTTTTTTCCCCTTGTATCAACTTGATTTCTATGCCACATGCCTATGGAGAAAGAACATAGGCAATTGCCCATTAATCATTACTTTTTCTTTCTCCATCATTGCCCATCATTGTGATTGTTGATACTCTGAAGTTAATGGAAACTAAAACCCTGATGAGGCTTGGAGCATGCTAAATTTATTGATTAAGTAGCAGAGCATTACATAGAGGACAGGAGCTGATAAGAGAGACCTAGGTTTAAGACCTACCTCTGACATATGGCTTGTGACCTTGGTTGAGTCATAGGATTGCTATTCTCTAGGCAACTCTCAAAGACTGTGAGTTGCAAAGATGGTACAGACCTGCATTGGTTAATGGTGCTTACTCACCAAGGAGTTCCCCAAACAAGTGAAATTAATGGTCCTTTTTCAATACCTGTCTCTAATTTGGTGACTGGCGCAGTGTTAGACCAAAGATATAAACTGAAATGGTTTCTTGCTCTCTAATCTCATAAAAAGACATATAAACCCCCGAACATGTTATTGTACAGTACAATGAGTGTTTATTTTTTTATACCTACTGTAAAAAGAGCATGTACCAAATAGTGTTTGTTAGGTTCTAGTGTTATCATTTTTAAACTGAGAGGAAGAATGTAGTTTGTCAACTGGTTCTTTTTTTATGGTAGCATCAAGTCACATGACTTTAATGTATAGAAATAGGGTGTTCTGAAAAGGCCAGAGTTCTGAAAAGGCTCATGGGAAAGGTATACAAGCTGCAACTAACATACTATAACTATAATGTCAATTCCCATCTGAATCCCTTTCTTAAATATAAATAATGGATAATTCTTTCTGTGTCTACTACTGAAAGCATTGGTACTTGGTGGGGCTTGTTTATGTCTTGGTTTAGGATAATGGGATCTGGCTCAAACCTAATGTTAGGCAGAATACACTCTGCTTAGCTTTTGTTAGCTGAGTATAGTGGCTATTAGTCTTCCTTTATTGGGGGAAATTCTAGTCACTATACCTTAGGAATGAATCTGAGGCAGGGTTTGGTTGCCTAGAGATTTGCATTAAGTTACTACCCCTCAGTTGTGTGAAACCAATTGTTTTAAGTTTCCTAGAGTTGGCACCTATCTGTGATAACCTACTCATTTGGAAAGGATCAATATTTTCTCTGGGCAGATACATTTATTTTTCCTAATATGCTTTCTGCTGCTATAGGAATGACCGGAATAAATGACCTGAGTAACATACATTACTAGAGTTATTAGAGGCTGTACAGAAGATAAAATAACAGTATTTGCACAATTAGCTTTTGATTAAAATTATAACCCACCAAAAATTCTATATATCTTGAAAACTGTAACACACAAATAAAATATAGGATGATTAATCTTAGGATGATTCAGTCATTGATCCTATTTACAAAAATTGAATTATGTCAATTTATTCAATAATAGAAATTCTTCAAAAAATAAGATGTGTCAGTATCATTGAGTGTATATTTTGCTAAGTGGGAAAAGCAAAGAAAAGTAGGTTTGACTGATGAGAATGGCAACTTATTCATTTGGGAACCATTTGTCACTGAAAGTTTGGGAGCTCCATGAACTCCCACTGATGTGTTTCCCTTATCTTTAATTAGCCAGAGGACACTTCATTGAAAGCAGAGGCACTTAATGAAACAGCATAGTAATATTGGTAATAGAGCATTCTCCCCTAAAACTTAGAACATAGTCTCCCCCAATTCTACACATGATCAGTGGAGTACATGATATGAAGACGCATAGGAATACGTATGCAGGAAGAACATACTCTTGTAACATAGGATTCCTGATTCTTTCAGGTCATATCCTGCTGTTTTCACCAAGCCTTTGCCTTGATTTTCTGCAAGCGAAGTTGATCCACTGGTATCTCTTTATCCGTGTTGATCTGGCTGTTGGCCTTCCTGTCTTTAATGGGTTCTTGTGTATTAGTTCTTCCTTTCACTCCCCATTTTTGTGAGCAACTACAAGATGCTGTCTTAACTGCAAAGCAATTTGAACCAGAGCAGAACCAAAGCTAAAGGAGTAAGGTCTGTATTCATTCATCTCGCGAATTCCTGTCTTTGTTGTACAAGTTTGTTAGCAGCAAAGCCCGAATACTTCAGTGCTACATTTTTGCCAGTCAAAAAAATTCTTTCTTCCTATGTCGACAGTTTCACATATCTCCCTATTGAAAATCACTAGATGGCTGAGGTTGCTAGGTGTTTAACTTTGGGATAAGTGTCATGTGTATAACAGCTCTTACTATTCACATTCTCTTCTTACCCCTGGATTTAACTGAAATCTATATGACAGTTTCTGAAGATTCCTCTCCCTCACCTCTGCCTGTCCAAATGTAGTTCTTTTAGGTTGACCTTGAGATAATCAAAGGTAATGCCCTTGCCAACATCTTCCAAACCCCTTTAGAAAGGCACAGGGAATGGGGTGGAAAGGTTTTCAAACCATAATTTAATGTCTAGGGAACTCCCAGTATGGAAATTCTCTATTGTGGACATGGCCTACTCATCTGTAACTTATAGCTTCAAAGAGGGGGCATGGAGAGGTCAAATTAATCATTGGACATTTATTGTACACTGGGGATAGAAATACAAAAGTGAGGGATAGTCATCCTTGAGTTTGGGTTCTAATGAGAAAATGGGGGTGGGAGGAGGGGAGGTACAACATAATCATATAATAGCAGGGGTGCGTTGATAAATGTTTAACAAATCCATCTCTCCCTTTAAAGTTTAATTGGCGTTTTCAACTTTTTTTTTCCATCCCTTTCTTTAGTCTAGAGTGACAATCAATAAAACAATAAATCAAGCCTTACTCAATGAGAACTTACTCATTGGCCAGCAGTTTTAGCTGGGTCCAGCTCACTGCTGATGTAAATAAATATGAAAAATAAACATGCAGTGTCTGGCAGGTCAGAGCTGGGGTAGGGTTGATGATAACAACTAAGCAATCACTGGAGACAGCCTGTGTGAAGGCACAGAGATAGGAGATGGAATGTCATGAGTCTGGTATGTGGGGTGGAGGATGTAATATATTATGTGCCTGGAAAGCTAGAGTGGAGCCAGATTGGAAAGAACTTTCCATACCAAGGAGAGGAGTTTGTATTTGAAAACAGGGGCAGGAGATTTGTGAGCAGGATTCTGATATGATCATTGCTGCGCTTAGGACTATGAGGTAGCTTTGTGGAGGATGGATCAAAGAAGGAAACCCGTCAGGGAGACCAACCAATTATGTAGTGTATGATCATGATGGAATACTACTGTGCTATAAGAAATGAGGAGGTCATTGATTTTATACAAACATGGATAGCCTTGCATGAAATAATGAAAAGCAAAATAAGCAGAACTAAGGGAATATTGTATACAGTAACAGCAGTATTGTTTTAAGATCAACTGAGTGACTATGAAGGAAGATGCTGTCTGTCTCCAGAGAAAGAACTGATAAATAGGAGTATGTATAGAACGATTTTATGTGTGTTTATATATATATATATATATATATATATGTGTTTATATATATATATATATATGTGTATATATATATGTATATGTATGTATACGCATACACACATTTATTTCTAGTTGTAGTCATTCATAGGGCAGGGGGGAGGGAAGAAAAAAAAGAAATTTACATATTTAAAAGGACCAGCAAGTTGTACATAATAGATTTACAATTTGATGTGCAATCATCCTTTTTTATTCTGTTATGGAAATGCTCGTTTTAGTTAATAAATTAAAAATGAAATAAATATAATTTTTAAAAATGAGAATGTAGGCTTGAACTAGTAGAGTGGTCATGGGACTGGAGAAAAGGATGTTGTGGAGGTAGAGACAGTACATAGCTACTAATTGACTCCAGAGGATTAGGGAGAGGGAAGAGAAAAGTCAAGAAAGACTCTGAGATTGAATCTAAGTGAGTAGAAGGATGGTAGGACCCTAGTCAGAACCCATTTACACAATGATTTCTTAAGACAGGGTTTACATAATAGCTGCTTCTTCCTTGTTTTCTTAGGGTTTCTTTGTTTTTTGCTGAACCAGCAAACCAATTAATACTAACCCTGTAACAAACATGGAGTTTGTTACAAAGATACAAATCGCAAAGAGTGCTGTAGAAAATTGTATTTTTTCCAGTATTTAGAATTTAATTTGAATCTCATATAATGTGGCAAATAAAGATTATTTTTTATTTGCACATGTGTTTTAATTGGTTTAGAGAATCAGTAACTTGGAAAGGCCTTCCACTTATACCTTAGTTGATTGAAGAACAGGGACAGTATTTGACCTTGATTGCACTGTTAGTATGTGTTAGATGCAGGATTTAAACCTGGGTCTTACTGACTCTGAGGCCTATCTATTGTCATGTCACTATGCTCCTTCATAAATCATAGAGTTGTTAGTAATTATGATTATTCTTTATTAGTGATTATTCTTTATTATAGTAGTTTAATAATATAAAGTGGGGCAGCTAGATGGTGTAGTGGATAGAGCACCAGGGCAGGAGTCAGGAGGACCTGAGTTCAAATCTTACCTCAGACACTTGACACTTACTAGCTGTGTGACATCCTGGGTCATCTCCGGTCATCCTGTTGAATATCTGGTCACTGGTTACAGATGGCTCAGGAGGAGAAGTGAGGCTGGTGACCTGCACAGCCCTCCCTCACTCAAAACAAAGTGAAGTGCAAGTCATGTCATCATTTCTCTGATGGCGTGGTCTTCTTTGGCAATGAAGGATGAACACACAATAATTCAAAGCACTTTCATGTTATCTTCTTATCTGATCCTTATAAAGATTCTGAGGTAGTAATGTAAATATTATTCCAAATTCAGTATTTATAATTTGAGTTTCATTTTATAGATGAGAAATTTGGGAATTAATTCAAAGTGAAAGACACACCTAAGAAATGGTAAAATTATTCTTCTGACTCTCAGGCTATGTATGGCTGAGTTGTGATGAAGACTTCCTTTATCTTTTAAGTGATAGGAAGAGAATCCTTTCTCATCCCAGACATTCCATTCTTTATAGAAAAATCAGGAGTCAGTATGGTATAATGCAGACCTGCAAAGCTTGGCAGTAGCTGGGGCCAAAAGTAAAATGGGCTAAACTTCTTTGGGCTGCAGATAGGAGAGACTGGAGATAGACAGATGTTGATTGGTTGCTGTGGGTCACTTGACAAACAGGAGAGTGTGCAGTAGCACACCTATATTTTTGGCTAGCTGCCTGAAATCTTTTGGTGAGCCATAAGCGACCTGTGGGCCATATGTTATGTAGGCCTGGTATAACAGAAAGACATTTGGCCTTTGGACTTCCTAGTATATGATTTTGGACAAGTCACTTAAACTGTTTGGATAACAATTTACTCATATTTAAAATGAGATGGTTGAACTTAGAAGTCTGAGGTCCCTTCCACTTCTATATGTGTGATCCTATGATCTAATATAAATAATATAAAATAATACCCACTTTGAATTACTCCTTGTTTTGCCCAGGCAATATTCACAGCACCGAAGGCAACTATGAAAATGCTGGTGTAGTTTGGAATTGCAACGGATAACAGACTCTCCATATAGGAGAAAGCCAGATCCCCAAACCAGAAAGCCAAATCAGTCATAGTAACCAAAAAGTCAATACACATTATCACTGCAGGAGATAAAGCCATTCCCGAGCCTCCCTCCATTGCTGGGGCCTTCCCACGAACAAACACTCATGATCCTTCTCACCTGTGCTCTCTCTCTCCTTCCTAAATGCTCTCGTTCACTTCTTTCCAGCTCTGCTCCACCATTCCTGTTCCACTCATTCAGAAAACTCCTCCCACCACATGTAGCTTACTTAGGCTTTCATGTGATTTAAGCAGGTCACATGAGCCTATTAATCAGGGGAAGATCTTCCCATTTAAATTAGCATTAAACTCCTCCAACTTGTACTTTCACAACCATTCATGAATTGGATCCATAGAAAGGTGACTGTAGTCACCTTTGTCAGAACTATTCTATACAGCTCACAAGTTCCCACCTGTGTGTTTCCCATTAATTGCTAGCCAGGAGACTCAATTAACTCTTCAAGCAAAGATAAGTAAGATGGTATAGTAAAAAACAGTAGCTATAAAATATTCCCCTCTAAAATCCAAGGCTCACTCTTTCACAAATACAGATAGTATCCATAGGAAGAATTTAGAGTAGTGCTCTCGTGGGTGTAGCTTTTCCTTTTTCTCTCTCCCACTGTGCCTCCCTGCACCCCCAGTAACAAACATACATGGTCAAGAAAAACAGATTTTTGCATTGTCCATGTCTAAAAATATATACAAATCATTCTGTCACTGTCAGGAGGTAGATAAGATGTTTTGTCCTGCAGCTCTGGAATCATGGTTAGTCACTGTGTTGATCAGAGTTCTTGAGGCTTTCAAAGTTATTTTAAAATATTGTTCTTGTTGTATAAGTTGTTTCCCTGGTTATGCTTACTTTATACAAATCTTATGTTTCTCTGAAACTGTCCCCTTCACAATTTCTTATAGCATAACATCAACACATTAATATTACTATAACATCCATATACCATCACATTTTACATGCCCTAACTTATTCAACCATTCTCCAACTGATGGGCAATTCTCTTAATTCCAGTTCTTTGTTGCCTCCCCTCCCCCTCCCCCAAAAAAACCTATTATAAATATTTTGTGCATGTGGGTTCATTTTCTCTTTCTTCGATTTCTTTGAAGTATAGACCTGTAAGTGGTATCACTTCGTCAAAGAGCATGCACGCACAGTTTAATAACTTTTTGGACATAGTTTCAAATTGTCTTCTAGAATGACTGGACCATTTTATAGCTTCACCAACCATTCAGTAATATCTGTATTTTTCCATGGCTCCTACAGCATTTGTCTTTTTCTTTTTTTGTCAACTTTCCAAATCTGATGGGTATAGGATGGAACTTTAGAGTTATTTCAATTTGCATTTTTATAATATTGAGTGTTTAAAGCTTTATTTCACATGGTTTTTGATAAATTAGATTTTTCTAAATGAAAACTACGTCTTCATATCCTTTAGCCATTTTGAGGAATCTTATTCTTACAAATTGGAATCAGTTTCCTATGTAGCTTAACAGTGTGAACCTTTATCAAAGAAATTTGCTGCAAAGATTTTTTTTTGGCGTAGTTTCTTCTCTTCCAGTTTTAGCTGCATTAATTTCATTTGGTCAAGTATAGAGATATCACCTTGCCCACAAAGGTCCATATAATCAGAGCTATGGTTTTTCCAATAGCAAAGTCTGACTCCAAGAGTTGGGCTGTAAGATCCACTTTCCCTACGTTTTCAGGGTTGTTGTTGTTGTGTGAAGGAATGTGTATTGCATCTTGTCAGAAGCTTTTTCTGAACTGATTGGTATGATTTTTGTTGTCCTTGACATTAATATGGTCGATTATATTTATAGCTTTCCTAATATTAAATCAACTGTAGATTTCTGTATAAGTCCAAACTGATCATAGTATATTATATTTATATGTTGCTATAGCCTTCTTGTTAATATTTTATTTAACATGCTTGAATCAATGTTCATTAAGGATATTGGTCCATAATTGTCCTTTTCGACTCTCCCTGATTTGTGTATCAAGATCATATTTGTGTCATAGGAGGAATTTGGGAGGATCTCTTCTGGAATTCTCTAGTGTCCTCAGACTCAGTTTCTCTCTCTTAGGTGACCTGGGCAGGAAAAATGATTCATTGTCACTTTCTTTACATTTTCTGATCAGGACTGGGTGTGGTGATTTTTTAGTTTGAAATTAAAAAATTTGACTTTAAATGTTGAAAAACATTTAAAGAAGGATGAAAAGAAACATCATTTATTAAGTGCTTACTGTGAGTCAATCATTGTTCTAAATATTGTGGCTACAAATAAAAGTAAGAATAAAAGATAGTCCTTGTGGTCAAGAAGTTTGTCTTTTAACAGGAAAAGACAAAACACAAAAAGGAGCTAGGAATTTGGAAAGGAAGCTATGAAAGAGAAGGCAATGAATGTAGGGTGTGGTTCTGAAATCCAGAGGAAGACAGGCTAGGGCTGGAAGGAGACTAAAAATAGTTTAACTTTGCTTCTCTCTCCCCCCCCCCTTACTTCTCCTTCCTCCCCCCTTACTTCTCCTTCTTTCCCCTCCTCTCCCCCCAAAATGGAGGATCCAGGAAGAACTCATCAATGGCAGAAGGGGAGGGGGAAAGTCTTTCAGTCTTTCATGATGAGTGAACTGTCTGAACCATTTGGGTTTTGGTTAGATGCCTAAGAACAACTTGGGAGTTAGGTCCTAATTTTACAGTCCTTAGACCTCCATGTAATTTGGTACCAAAGGAATCTTGAATGTTCTTCCTTTTCATTTAACCTTAATTTTGTAGCTAGGTAGGCATGATAATTCAATAGAGTTCCAGCCAAGGATTACAAACTGGGATAAATCACTCAGTATTTCTGAGTCTCTTTTTATAATTATTTTCTTGATATCCTTATTTAATTGCCTTATAAATATTAATTTTAAAAAACCTGCCCTCCTAGAGAGAGCAAAAGGAAATGTAGGTCAGAAAAAAAATTGCTTGCATATTAACCAGTTGTAGTTGAGGTATTCTGAATCTGTTCTTGATAGCTTGTTTAATGGTTAGAATTGGTCCAAAATTTCTAATATGTTCATTGAAAATAAATGAGAACTTACATGTGCAAACTGTGCCTCTTTTTTAATAGCAACAGATCCATAAAAACTTCTGCTTGATGACCCAAGCTCCTCACACAAGAGAACTTTTAAAAGCAAGTTTGTTTTTTGGTTGTCTAAATTCTTGGTGGCTTTTTAAGATATGATTCTAATGGGCCATAATCATTTTGTCTGCGTCAATTGTATAAACATAGTTTAACATCTCCTTTGGGTCTACTTCCAGAACTTCCACTCACATGGGCAGGCCACGGCCTTAGAGGGTGGTTTTTACTACTCTGTGTGTGTTCTAGAGATAACCTTGGAACTGATGGAGTTTCTAGTACTCATGCCAATGCGCTCCAGCTTGTATACTTCCTATTCACTGTTAACTGGTCCTCTCAGTTAGCTTTTAGTAAAAGAATTTGCTGAGATGGCATAGTAACAGTAATTGGTAGAAATCTCTCCCCTACACCCTAGTCTGGGACACACTCTTTCACAAGTACACCCAAATCATGGGCTCTAAGTATAGAGTACAATGCTGATGAATCACACATACAGAGAATTCACGTGGCAATTACTGGGAATACTTTCTTGAGTTCATAGCTATCATTCTTTTCTGGTTCAAAGCCCCTTGCCATAAACTGCTTCATCCCTTGGGTGTGCCTTCTTTTTGTATTTGTCTGTCTGTCCTATTTATTCTTAATATATTTCTCTGTGCTTCCAGTAAGATGCATGGCTACGTCCTGTTCCAGTCTCTCCAATGACATGGTCGTGGAAGAAGGGAGATGGGTTAGCAGTATATACTCCTTTTGGGCTCATTCTTTCCCCTGACCTTGCAGCCCCTTGTTAATGGTATAAAGCCTGCGTACTTAAGGAATTCTGGAAACCAAAGCTCCCAAAGCATGATTGTTTCACTAAAGCTGGACTTCCGCTAAATTTCTTCCAGTAATTAAAAAACTCCAGAGGTACACGCAGCCAATCAACTGTTCCTTTCTTGACAATGCAAGTGGTTCACATATTATAAAGAAATAACAGAGCAGTTTAAAAAAGAAGAAATAGCAACATGAACATTTCCACATTTAAAATTTTACAGGATTACATTATATTAAGTGAGGTAGAGTTGCGGAAAATTTCCTTTCAATAGCAATCAGAGTTTTGAAAGAGATCTTTACAACTTACACTAAGCAGACAATGATTGTCAAGTTCAGTTTCTCTGTAAATGATAGTGTACATCTGTAGCTGCTAATGTTGGAATTCTGAATGATGCTAGTTTGCTAAGAAACTTAAACATGTGTGGTTCTCACAGAGCAAAGTCTTGGGAGGAACAGAGACTCCTTATGTTTCCTTTCCAGTAGGAATTTTTCATAAAAATATTTAGTTAACTACCAACAAGACAATAATACTTGGTAACTAAGTACTCTTACTTTTCTTTAGTTGTGGTTTTAATAAAATTGAAGTGGAGGGCAAGATCCAACTATTATCCCAGTTGCTACTTGTGGGACAGTCATTTGCAGTTATATATGTGGGTCTTTCTAATTTAATTTAATTAATTTCTAATTTAATTAAGTAAATTTGCATGGTGGAACATTGTATTTATTTTTTCATCAGATAACTTTAATACCATTCCTCTAAAGAACTCAAGGTACTGCTCTGAGAAACTGAATTTGTGTTATTAACAGAGTAGGAAACTGAAAAGAAAAACTGGTCGAAGAGAGTAGTTTTAGGCAGATGAAGTTTACATAAGATTTATCATCTCACTTTTGGAGGGCAACAAATGGCAAGTAAAAATGGACCATAAGAATCTCCAGGATAAATAGGTAGGAGTGGCAGAGGGTTATTAGCAACATTTCTAATCTTTGGAGAGTATCTGGTCAAGGTTTCATTTCCTTGACTTCAGTAGGGACATCACTGGTGAACTAAGTGCATGAAGTCACTTTTGGATTCCTTAGAGTCTGAATTTTAGAAATGAACAATATTCATGTAGAACCAAAAGTTTAGAACTAAAAGGAACCTTAGAGTTCATTTAATCCTCTCATTTTACAGATGAGGAAACTGAGGTCCAGAGTTAGTGACTTTTATTAAGGTCACCAAAATTCCAAGTGCCAGATCCAAGATTTAAATCCTAGTCTTCTGAGTCCAAATTTAGTAGTTTTCATTGTGTCCCATGTGGATCCTTTTGAAGCACACACTTCAGGCAGAGTATATTCTGCCACTCCTTATTCTGTAAGAATTAATTACTATTTGTATTTTGAATCTATATGGTGTATGCTTATAACGTACCTAGAGCTTCCAGTTTGGCTGTTAAGTTGAAAATCAGCAAGATTCTCTTGAGTGTGGTTGTTCCTGTCAGAAGCCAGAAAATATGCCATGATATTTTAACAATCAGTAGAAATGCCTATATCCCACTCTCCTCTTCTTCCTGCTTCAATATATATATATATATATATATATATTTTTCAGGGAGAATGTTCTTTTAATCCTCCTGTTAAAGCAAACGGAAAAAGAAATCTAGCAGGTAGTCACTTAGAGTGCTGAGTGTTGCTGGCTAGGGTACTTGCCTCTTAACAGTATCTCAGAAGACAAATGTTCCTAGTGCCAAGCAGAAAATAGATTATAGCAGTGCTGATTCTCCTCTGTCGAGACAATTAACATGAGCAAAATATTTGCCCTACTTAAAGCAGAGGAAGAGGAGGAGGGTTAAGAGTGTTATGTTTTGCTCTTTTAAAGATTAATGCTCCTATAGGGATAGCCCAGTCCAAGATTTATTCCTGAGCTGTGCTTAGATTTACAGAAGTGGTGTCAATGAGGGCTAAAAGGACAAGCCTCTGTACATAAAGGGACTCTAGTGGTCTGAATGAGATTGAAAAGAAGGTAATGAGACTTGCAGACTCTTGTGTTCACCTTTGATTTTTTTGTTTTGTTTTTGGATTCTGTGTTACTGGACTTAACTGGTACCCATATTAAAGAATTTATATTACTCTTAAGAGATTATTTGATGATAGAAATATGTACTACTGGTTTCCTTCCTGCCACCTGCAAATGTGCCCAAGTTTCTCCATCTTCAACACCTTATCCTTCTTGACCTTTGCACACTTTGACGCTGCCCATCACTCTGTCCTAGATACTCTTTCCTTTATAGGTTTTCATGACAGTGCTTTCTTTTGACTCTCCCCTTTGATTTTGCAATACTGCAACTAGTTCTACCCTAAAGAGATTAAAGAAAAAGGAAAAGAACCCATGTATACAAAAATATTCATAGCACCTCATTTGGTGGTGGCAAAGAATTGGAAATTGAAAGGGATATCCATTAATTGGGAAATGACTCAACAAATTGTGGTATATGATTGTGATGGAATACTATTGTGCTATAAGAAATGATGAGTAAGAAACTTTCAGGAAAAAAACCTTGTTTTTCATGAACTGATGCAAAGGAAGAAAGCAGAACCAAGAGAACATTGTATACAGTAGAACAGTATTGTGTGGTGATCAACTGTAAATGACTTTCTTGACAATGATACTGGACTGGTTTTCCATTTCCTTCTCCAGTTCATTTTACAGATGAGGACCTGAAGCAAACAGAGTTGAGAGACTTGCCCAGTTTTGTTTCAGAGGACTTTATTACTGAAACAACAAATAGTTGTAATCATCCCTAGTAATTCTACTGTGAAAATTGCTTTAAGGAGTGAGATTTACCTCATTTACTGAATCATGTGGACTGAAATTTTATTGGCATTATTTATATCATATCAAACTGAATTAAGCTGACTTCTAAACTCAGTCATAATCATTATGAAGGCAAATGTATATCACTTGTTTATGATGTTTATTGAACAGTACTCATTCAGAACTAAGCTTCTCTCTCCCTGTCTTTCTTAAATTTCTTGATGACTTCCTTTTGGAATAGCCCTTTTTCATATACGTGCCTTGATGAGTTATTACAAATGTACCTTCTTTTTCCTTTCAAAGTAAAACTTTTTCAAAATAAATTTTGATATGTTTTATTCTTAAATTCTTAAATTGCATAAATTCAAGATACATCACTCTTCTTTCCCATCTCAGTCTATTAAAACCTTCAAATACTTTTCAGACAAGTGATATCTAGCCAATGGGTGGTGCAATGGGTAGGGGAAGGTGCTTGTCTTGAGTCAGGAAGACCAGAGTTCTAATCCTGCCTCAAAGACATACTAACTGTGTGAACTTGGGTAACTTACTTAAGTTTTCTCAGCCTCAGTTTCCTCATATGTAAAGTAGAGATAATAACAGGATTTTTTTTTCAGGGTTATTGTGAAGATCAAATGAGATAAGACATGTGAAATGCTTTACAGACATTTAAGCACTACGTAAAAAAGAAGAGAAAAGAATAGGTCACGTTAACTCACTGGTTCAATTCAAAGAGCAGCTGTTAATGGTTCAAAGGCAGTGACAGGAAATAACCAGCAAAATATCCCAAGGATCTGCCCTTGGCCCTGTGCTATTTAACAGTTTTATCAATGTTTGGATAAAAGCTCTGGGCCAAGTACGGATTTCTAGGATACTCCACTAGGAGCTTCATCAGTTTGTCTGAAAAAAAAAATGGGTTTTGATATATTACAAGGTCAATATGAGCCAAGGTCAGTCAGTTTTTCATTGGTATACTTTTTTCTTTTTTTTCTATTTTTGCAACACTATCACTACCCATTTCTGTGCCTTGTCTAATAAGCTGGTGTTGAACTTTGTCCTAAGAGAGAAAATAAAAGCTTCTTTAACTGCTTTTCTCAAGATAAACAAGTCATACAGATTTAAGACAGAGTTCAAGTGAATGGACACTACTCTGGGTTAGAATTTTATTTTAAAAGCACAGGACAAGAATGTGTGAATAGATGTGGTTGGAGATGGTCACAAATGGCATCCTGTATGGTCTCACAGGGCAGCATACTGTAGGCATTTGCCTGGAAGAGTGGGATATGCCCTCCAATCAGAGGCACAGAGCCACTGGGGCTCTAGATTTTAGGATTTTCAGATAAATGGTCTGCCATGGCAGCTGTCACATCACCTGTGAGGGCCAGACATCATGTTCCAGTAGCAGAAGTGGAGGAGATATGTCTCTAAGAATTAGCCGGGAAATTTTACTGAGGATGAAAAAGGTGTAAATAAAACTGTCACCTCAGCAAGCTTGCTAGAGGATTTCAGCAATCAGTTCTGACTAGAACGGGGTGCAGCTTAAACCTGAAGTTTGCCAAAGTTGTGTAGCAGGAGACAGCCCAAGTACAGATTAATCTGGCTGTTCTGTCTGCTCCCCTCCCCCAAACCCACTGTCTTCACCCACTTCAGCATAAGCCTTACCATCAAGGTGATTCACCACAACTAACGAGACATCAAATGAATGAGGTAGTGTCTATTCCATACATCACAGGACATACTGTACCAGCATTAACACTGTGACATTGAAGATGAGGATTAAGGCAGCTCTGATGGTGAAGACCTCTGAGCCACCCCCACTGCCTCAAGAGTTTAGCTTGGAGTAGGAGGAGACAGCTTATGGCTCTATTTGTTCAATCTTAGCCATGTGGCTCGTTTCCTAATATTTTTCTGACATTCTCCACCAAAAGCAACAGAAAGTGTTGCAGGGTACAAGATGCCACCTTTACTAGCTAGCAGATAATCCAGGGCATTGCTATGGTTGAAAACTATCAGAACCAGGGAATTTAAGGCTTCCTTTCCTGAGTATTTGCCTTTTCAGTTTCATTAGCTATGAGGGCTGCAGTGACTGTTCTGAATCATGCATTACCACAATTAAAATCTGTGGTAAAGAGAAACTGAGACACAAAGTTCTGAGCATGATCAATTTATTAGCAAGGCTAGCAATTGCCAATAAAAAGGATCAAAGACTCTTCAGTAGCCAAGGATCCACATGATGGAGTAGTTCTTTTATGTAGCTAAAAGGGTAGCAGTACCAAAAATAATCTTGTGATGCAAGCTAAACTAAGACTGATTGATCTGACACAGAAATAGAGAATTGGCATATGCTTGGCCTGACTCCTTAAGACAGAGTTCAGGTGAATGTCAGAGGAGGGATTTCCTTAACCCTTCCATAAACATCCTCTGGAAAGTCATCCATCCTATGACCAAGTAGATTCGTCTCCTGCCATGGTCAGCAAGTTCACAGATTAGAGTTACATGCTTAAGGGAGTTAATGTACCACATAATAAGTGGTATATTCAGAGGAAGGCCAAAGAGTAGTCATATGCCTGCATGAGTCTGTTGCCAAGCAACAGGCATCTACCATACATAATGGATTGATTAATAATACATAGTGAATTTACTAAGCCTTATTAAAATAATGCAAAATAAAGCAGGATATCAGTTTTCAGTTTCTCAGTAGGAAGACCCTGACAAATCTGTGGAATACAATGTTATCATATCCTTCTCCACTCCAAAGATAACTCTTAAAGACCCCATGTAGACCAATATGTTTAGATTCAGGGGGCTCTTGTGTGTGGTAAATGGCCTGTTCTTGATATTGGGGGTACAGTCCTCAATAGGGACTAGTGAGGGGGGCAGGGAAGGCTATGACATCAAAGAGATACATTTCCATTAGGTTCTTGCCAAAATTGAGACTTTGCATTAAAACTAATATCTGAGGAGGGGCATACCTACACGATTAGGGGAAGCCTCTGCCTGTTCCAAACATTTGGGATTAAGCATCAAGCAGTTTTTTAAAGGTGCTGTTAAAATATCTGCCAATCTCCAAATGGGTACATGATTTAGGTATAAAGATTGATACCATGAATAAACTGGAGAAGCAAGGAATAGTGTATTTATCAGATCTATGGAGAAGGGAAGAAGTCTTTACTAAAGAAGAGATAGAATGCATTATGAAATGCAAAATGGATAACTTTGAGTACATTAAACTGAGAAGTTTTTGCACAACCAAACCCAATGCAACCAAAATCCGGAGGGATGTAGTAAATTGGGAAAAAATTTTTACAGCTAAGCTCGGGGATAAAGGCCTCATTTCTAGAATATATAGAGAACTGACCCAAATGTATAATCATACAAGTCATTCCCCAATTGATAAATGGTCAAAGGATATGAACAGGCAATTTTCAGAGGAAGAAATTAAAGCTATCTATAATCATATGAAAAAATGCTCTAAATCACTATTGGTTAGAGAGATGCAAATCAAAACAACTCTGAGGTACCACATCACACCTATAAGATTGGCAAACATGACAGAACAAGAAAATGATAAATGCTGGAGAGGATGTGGGAGAGTTGGAACACTAATTCATTGTTGGTGGAGCTGTGAGCGCATCCAACCATTCTGGAGAGCAATTTGGAACTATGCCCAAAGGGCTACAAAAATGTGCATACCCTTTGACCCAGCAATATCGCTACTAGGACTATATCCCCAAGAGATCATAAAAATGGGAAAGGGTCCCACATGTACAAAAATATTTATAGCAGCACTCTATGTAGTTGCCAAAAACTGGAAGTCAAGGGGATGTCCATCAATTGGGGAATGGCTGAATAAATTATGGTATATGAATGTAATGGAGTACTATTGTGCCATAAGAAATGATGAACAAGAAGACTTCAGAGAGGCCTGGAAGGACTTATATGACCTGATGCTGAGTGAAAGGAGCAGAACCAGGAGAACTTTATGCACAGCAACAACCACAGTGTGTGAGAGTTTTTTCTGGTAGACTTAGATTTTTGTAATAACACAAGAACTAATGAAAAAAAAAAAAAATCCCAATGGTGGACCTCAAGGCAAAAAGCCTTCCACACTCAGAGAGAGAAATATGGAAGTCACTCACATAATGTAGCAGATCATGTTTGTGTATGTGTATCTGTTTGTGTATCATGTTCTGATTTGTTATACGGATTCTTTCATTTATCTTAGTCTGACTACATAGCATGACGATAGTGAAAATATACTCAATAGGAAAGTATATGTAGAATCTATACAGAATTGTATGCAGTCGTGGGGAGGGAGGGAGGTAGTGGGGGGTGGGTGGGGAGGGATAAAATCGCAATTGTATGGCAGTGATTGTTAAACATTAAAAAAAATAAAAAAATTAATAAAAAAAAAAAAAAAAAAGAAATCTCCCTAAAAAAAAAAAATATATATATCTGCCAATCATATCTAAAACTTTCCACCCCATAGGAGATGGTTCATTTGCCATCAAGTTGCCAGCCTATTGGTTTGACTTTCCAATAAGGAGTCAAAACCTCCATGTTAAATGCTTCTCTTGAGTGGGGAGAGATGAACCCTAAATGGTGTTAAATGGAAACCTTGGATCTGTCCATTGGGGTTGGAGGAGAAGGGAGACGTTTAGGCTATAAGGTTCCCAGTTGGATCAGTCTCACTAGTATATTCTGGTTTTAAGACAGATCCCTCTAAAGAGCCCAGACCAAGATTGTCTCAGGAGTATCATAATCTTCCATGCCCTTTGTTCTAGTAATGTGAAGGTGTAGTCTCCAGTAGAGAGGCAATAGGAGGGGTCACCAATCAGGAAAATCAAGGCAGCTATCAAAAGGAGGGATCTCAGTCAGTTTCTGTAGTGTGTAGGTCCAGTCTGTGTTGCTATATGAAGAGAAAAGCAGAGGAGACTCAGACAGGACTCATGACTGGGACTGGTGCCTTCCTGTTCCAATAATCTGTACCTCTCCTCTCCTTTCTTCATTATCCACAGGGTATTGTCTATCCCTGGTGCCAGGAACTTAACTATCCCCTGCAGTTTTTCACAATATTGCTCTACCTGCCTCTGAGGGTGGAGGATTATGTGCAGGTCTCGATGTCCTCAATAGTTGCATGTGTCTTGTGCTTTCCCTGGCTGAAGGTTGGGTGCTTATGGAAAAAATTAACTGAATTCTGAGGAGAGAAACCAGATGCCTGTCCTCCAAGAGTGATTATAATAAGGTTATTGGGAGGTTTCAAGATGTCTAGGTTTGTGTTTGTGGGACCTACTATAAACAAAGATCCACTTCTCCCCCCCCCCCCACCCCGCTTCCTTTGTTGGTGTGTGTATGTGTGTGCGCGCGCATGCAAAGAGGGGCATATGGCTAAGGATTTTTGCATGCAGAAACAGCTGTCCTCCTGACTGAATTTCATCATTGGTAATGTGTGTGTTTTCCCCTTCTCTTGTGTAGTGGATATACAAGGAGATGGGTGAGGGATGACTCTCTCTTAGTATTACTGTGTTGAAGGTGAAGACTGCTCTTGGGAGTCTGTCATCTTAGTCTTTCAGACTTTGCTTAGTATCCTATGCTTTTAGAGCTTGCTTGAGGCAGTCACTGGTCTATCTTTCCACAATCCCTACTGCTCATGTATGATATGGGCCATAAAATGCCCATATGAGAAACCTGTGCCATAGTCACTGGAGCTCTAATCAAGGTATTCATTCTAGCCAGAGGTCGATGTCCTTTTCTAGAACTTTAATGATGGACTTAAGCATTAGGGTGATCACATACCTTGGGTAGGTATCCACACCCATCAGAATATACTAGATGCCTCTTTAGCATGGCAGTGGTCCAAATAGTCCAAATACTAGGAGTGTGCTGATTGCATCCATTGTGAGACTTCTTAGGCAGGGGGATTTATATATGGTATCAGATCTGACAAGTTTCAGTTTTTGCAGGTCTAGGTTGATTCATCCTGGGTGATGCAGAGACCTCTCCAAATTCAGGGACAGAAAAATGACATCAAAATTAAGGAAATTTGATACTGTGGAAGATCACATGCATGAGTAAAGATATGCAGAGAAGACTGATTGGAAGCTTTGTACTCTGGTATTGCCCCTGCAGTGTCACACCAGGCTTCTTATGGTATAAGGAAATCATTTATGGGAGCATGAAGAGAATTTTTTTCTGATCAACCAAAGGATGATTTTTAACCTCCTGTTAAATGTCCTACGTGGCATTCTTCCTGGATTATTTCCTCATCCATTGCCATGGTAAAAGGTGTTTTGAAAATAAGAAAGCAGGCTCAGAGCAATATGATTTAAAGAGAAAGGATAGGCAACTTCGTCACCATTTACCTGTGAGGGAACAATAGCACTGTGGACGGGAGTATCCCTTACTGCCCAAAGAACTGTCCTAGGGGTAGGAGTACAACTGCCAGTCTCTGATATCACCAAGAAACATCTAATCCCCTCTGGTCTGATGGGAGACACTGTTTATTCACAATTTCTGTCAAGGTTTACCTGTGGTTTGTTTACCTGAGGCTTTTGCTTCAAACTCTGTTGATGTCGGGAGAATATGTATTATTCTGTATGTTGGGACAATATGTATTATTGGGAGAATCAGTCTTACAGATGAAATATTGTGGTTACAAAAGCACCCTGGATTGCTTGTTACAGGCTGCTGTTCAGACCTTCTCTGCTATATTATGAAAACCACTTCAACTTGAAAGTTCGCTCTACCCCTGAACTTTACCCACTGGAAGTACCCTCCACCGCTCAGTTTTTCCCTCCAGTGTGTGGCTGCTTCCAAATTATCCATTTTCCCCCCAAATGTATGTTTCCAGTTTTTAACATTCACTTCCATAAGTTTTAAATTTTCTCCTCTTCCCTCCCCAAGATGGCATGCAATCTTATGCTCTACACATACATTCCTATTAAACATTTTCATGTTAGTCATGTTGCCTAGAAGAATTATAATGAATGAGAGAAACCATGAGAAAAACAAAACAAAACATAACAAAAGAGAAAACAGTCTGCTTCATTCAGTGTTCTGACTCCGTGGTTCTTTCTCTGGATGTGGATGGCATTTTGCATCATGAGTCCTTTTTAAATGTTTTAGGTCCTTGCATTACTGAGAAGGGCTAATTCTATCAAAAACAGTTCTCACACATTGTGACTGTTACTGTATATAATGTTCTCCTGGTTCTGCTCCCTTTAGTCAGCTTCAGCTCATATAAGACTTTCCAGGTTTTTCTGGTCTGTCTTTTCATCATTTCTTATAACACAATAGTATTCCATTACATTCATATACCACAACTCGTTCAGCTATTCTGCAATTGATGGGCATCCCCTCAATTTCCAGTTCTTGGCCACCACAAAAAGAGCTGATAAATATTTTTGTACATTTTTGTACAAAATTTTTGTACATTTTTGTCCTTTTCCCATTTTTATGATCTCTCTGGGATACAGCCCTAGAAGCGGTATTGCTGGGTCAAAGGGTATGCACATTTTTATAGCCCAGATCATCCATTTTAAGGAGGATTTCCACAATAAATATATATTCGTTCCTCTCCAGGCTACGGTCCAGACTCTCTGGACCACCCTCCTCCCACACACATCCATTAGAATGTAAGCTTATCTTTTTTCCTTTGTATTCCCAGTATTTGCACAGTGCCTGGCGCATAGCAGTGTGTTAGCATAACTAAGAACAGTGCCTGGAACTTAATATTTTGTTGACTTGACTTGATTATCTCATGGGTCCATTACTGCTTTGTTTTCTCTTTACTGTGAGAAGAAAGCACAAATCAGCTATGCAATTGAGATTGTTTCAGCTGCATAGGCCCAGTCAGCATCCTCTTTCCCAGTGATTCTTCTGAGAAGGTCCCTTTCTTGTGGGCAGGAGACATGAGTTACATAGAATGTCCAATTGTTGAGCTTGGTGGCAATGCTTTCTCATTTGGGAGGCTCACCAGACAGGTGATGAGTTGATCATCAAGTCAGTAGACTGACACTGGCCTGACCATTTAAGCAAAACCATTAGCAACCACCCTGAAGCTGATGAAGAGAAATATGTCCTTTGCAGTAGACCATTTAAGCATGCTCAGAATTCAGCTTATTAGGGAGAGTGCTATTGGTAGTGTAGACTGCTCTGTCTGCTGCCTAAGCTACTGTGGCATTCCAATGAGTTTGGCCATTTTTGTTGTAGGCTATACCACCTGTGTCTTCTCCTCTTGAGAGTTCAGCAAAGTAAGGGACCCAGGTTAAAGACAGCGTTTTATTAGAGGCCCACCAGAATAGGATTGGTAGATGCCTGTTGCTTGACAATACCCAATTCACTTTCTTCTTATTGAAGGTGGAACTCGAGAGACAGGAACTTGTTTTGATTTTCTTTGCTTAATTCTCTTTTTCATAGGCAGCTAGGTGACACTGTGGATAGAGAACTGGATCTGGGGTCAAGATGGTTTGAGTTCAGATCCAATCTCAGATACTTATTAGTTATGAGAGCCTTAAAAATCACTTAACCTCTATTTGTCTCAGTTTCCTCAACTGTAAAATGAGGATAATAATAGTACTCACTTCCCAGGGATATTGTGAAGATCAAATAAGATGACATTTGTAAAGTGCTTAGCATAGTACCTAGCACATAGTAGCACACATGGAGACTGCTGATAGGTCCTTCCTTCCTTCCTTCCTTCCTTCCTTCCTTCCTTCCTTCCTTCCTTCCTTCCTTCCTTCCTTCCTTCCTTCCTTCCTTCCTTCCTTCCTTTCCTATTTTAGTAGTCAACCAGCCTGAGTTTATATAGTTTTTCATTTCACTTTTACCAATGCTAACTGGGAATAACTCAGCTAGAATTGGTTGAAAAAGAGAGAGCCATCTTTGGTGCGTACTGCTCTTCAAGGATAGAGCAGAAAAATTCTTTAAACTTGGAGTTCCCATAGCAAAAACAACTGCTAAATGGTATCACTTAGTAAATTATCCATAGCATGTTGACAAGTAGATGTCCCTGAAGGCACCAATACTGCTTACCAACACCTTACAGCTTTGAGAGGGCCCCATTGTCACAGCCAGCTGTGTTGCTCTTAGTCTACTGATAGGTACCACTATTATCAAAAAGTGATATGGGAGTGGAATTGATGTTCCTACAGGCCTGGTTGGAGAAGTTCCTAATATTTTCTGTGGTTTTTGTGTATATGTGATCTAGTTCAAACAAGACATTCTATGTAGGGCAGGGACATGTTAGACTAATACTTAACCTTTTGTGTACCCATCAAATCAGTGGCAGTTCTGTTTTCTCTTGTACTGGTAAGAAATCCCTATTTTCTTGAATTCAGCACATAATTAAGAGGAAAAACACCTCTTTTGATTTCCTGGTCTTGACCTCATAACCAGAATGTAGGTTCCTGTACCTCTTTTCAGAGACTCTTGTGGTCAGGCTGTGTTCTCCTCTGTACTCCACCAACTAGGCCCCTGACTTTGACAACGAAAGAGAAATATAGGCTCAGGTAACTCATTGATTTTCAACAAGAATCATCTGAGTTTTTTCTTTCAAGTTTGTTTTTCCTTTCCCTTCTGTAGGCTTTATTTTCTAAGTCTCTGAAGAGGATCTTTCCCAATATGAAGTATGTCTGAGGATTCTAACCTAGAAGAACCTGAGGAAAGGGGAAGGGAGTAAGCATTTATATAGTACCAGGCTTTGTATTAAGCACATTTTCAAATGCTTTGCTCCTCATAACACCCTGAAAGGTATATATTGAGGCATGGAAAGTAAGAGTATTTAACTGAACTAAAGTTAATGCAGACAAGTTAAATTAGAATGGAAACCAAATCATGTATGCCATTCCTTATAACAGTGTGTGTCCTTTGACTTTCCCATCTTCAGAGTTCCCTCCTGCTCTCTGAATTGCTGCTATTAGAGAAATGAGGCATTTTGTTTTCTAGACAGCTTCCACTTGTTCACTGTAAGTATATGAGAAGTGAATGAAAGAGAATAATACATAAGAAGGGTGGAAAGGTAAGTTGGAGCCACACTGTGAAAGGCTTCAGATGCCAAACAGAGGAGTGTATTTGATCTTAGGAAACTCATATTTATTGAAGAGAAGCCTGAGCTGGTCAGGACTGTCTGTGCTTTAGAAATATTAGTTTGGGAGCCCAGGGAGTTAGACTTGAGAAGGCAGAGAACCCAGTATAAATGTGTAAGAGGTGAAAATTCGTAGATCATAGGGTCATTGATATAAAGCAGGAAAACCATCTTGTGCAACCTCTCCTTGTTGTATTTTCCTAAGGGAATACATAACATTTACTCTCATGAATGTCTTTTCTGGAAAAATATTGGAGGAGAGGAAAAGGCTTTTTTTTTTTTAAAGATAGACAGGACTGAGTAACTTCTGAATCATATTAGATTATCTGAAGACAGTTACTTAAAGGGTCAGTTGGTGGTTCTGTGTTAAGTATTTATTCCCCAGGGATTGTATGAAGCGAGCCTTTTTTTAAGGGAACTGGCCTGTAGTGACAGGTTTGAAGAGATGATGGTGTCTTCACTTTTCCCATTCTAGCACTCAGTATTCCCAAGTTAAAGTGAGTCCCAATTATGTTGCATAAGTATTTTCGTGGATTATTGTATCAAAAAAAAGAACACTAAAATGAATTATGAAAGTGAAGATAAAAATTGTAGAAGGGAACCATTCATTTATGTATCCATCACTTTAAATCAGTGTCCTGAAAGACAGTATTTATTTCCTACGCATTTCTCTCTACTGTTTGTAAATACAAAAATAGAATGTCCAGTGACATAGCAGGGACCAAGGATGTGATATGAAGTATAGTTGTGGATAAATGGTGTTCGTAAGCTTTTTGCTTGTTTTGTGTTCTCTGTCTGTCTATTGAGTCTGCCCTAAGTCATTTTCCACTGTCTCTCTTCTGTCACTTTGTTACCTGAAAGAAATACCTTCTCCAATTGCTTAGTGGAATATCTCATGTCCTTGTTCATAGAGTGTGTTAATATAGATTCGTAGGGCTGGAGAGGATCTTGAGAAGTTTCACATTTAGGCAGGATGATCGCTGTACCGTTCCAGTCAGGTGAAGACTGTTCATATCCTTTCACAGCTTACCACAGAATGGCTTAGGCTTATATTTTGTCACTACATTAGGATATTAGACTTTTATTGGTGATATCTAATACAAATATTTTCCCCACTCTACAGTTTCTCTTATTCTATCCAATTGATTTCATTTATGCAGAAGGTTTTGCATTTTATGTAATCAATTTTTTGTCTTTTATGATTTCCATCCTTCATCTGAGAATTCTTTACCCAGCTATATTTGTAAAACAAACAAACAAAAACCCCCCAATTTCCTTTTGTTCTGTTCTAATATTTTTTGGTAAGGATATAACTTTTTATATTCAGGTGTCATATCCATTTTGGGCTTGTGGTATATGGTATGAAATGGTGATCTAACTCTAATTTCTGCCAAAATTATTTCTAATTTTTCCAGCAGCTCTTTATCAGAAAGGGACTTGTTCTACTAGTTTTTAGGTTTATCAGTTGTTTGATTCTTGCTCATTTAATTTCTTTTGCTCATCTAACTTCAGTTTTTTTAACCAGTAGCAATTCTTTTTATTTTTGAAAAATTTTTATTGATGTTTTTTTAAGTATCACAGTTTCTGAATTTATTCCTTCTTCTATTCCTATCTATTACTTTTTTCCATGTAGGAAAGAGATAAAAGGAAAGTGGGTGAACAGGTTAGCAAAATTAACAAACACATCCACCACCCTTCACCTCTTTAATAAAGGGAAGAAAGTACATTTTCTTAACTCTTCTCCATTGCCTGGCTTGGTCACTGTAATCACAGAATGCACATTTTCATTTTATAGTTATTTCCATTTTCATTGTTATAGTCCTCATGTATCTTAGTTTCCTGGTTCTGCTTATTTGAAATGTTTCAGTTCTGACAGTTTCTCAAAATTCTTTTTATTTCTCATTTCTTATAGACTGGAGATTATTTTTAAGTTGCCCCTTCCTCCCTAAAAAACATTGGGTAAATTTTAGCAAATTATAAAACCAAAATCACATGTAGTAATGTCTTATAACTCTTGCAGTTATGATCTCCAGGCAAATATGTATGTAATTCATAAACTCAAATATAGCCTGTCTGGCATCCGTTCATTATATTCATGCATCACAATATAATGAAATTAATATTTTGGTATATATGGGACTTTTCTAGGACTTGCTTGATGTATGCTTGATAGTGGGATCCCTTGATTAAAGGGTATAGACATTTTAGTTTATACACTTTAGGTTTTGGGGGGCATAATTACATTTTTTCTCTAATGGTTGTACCTATTCACAGCTCCAACAATAGCATACTTATGTTCCTATTTTTCTTCAGCCCCTCAAATATTGACTACTCCCATCTTTTGTCATCTTTGCTAGTTTTCTAGGTATTGGGGAAAGGTGTGATAGAACAGGAATAGCCTTGTGCAGAACGTGATGATTAAGGTAAATCTTGAAGGAGACCAGAGATTCCAAGCAAGGGAAATGAGAAAGGAAAGCATTATAGGTATTATAGACAGCTAGTTTGAAGATCCAAGAGGAAGATGGAATGGAGTATCACATGCAAGAGAGAGGAAGGAGGTCAGTTTGTCTGGACCATACAGTGTGGAGGGGAATAATGTATAAAAAGGTTAGAAATTTAAGATAGGAGCAATATGTGAAATTTTTAATGCCAAAGGCATTTATATATGATATATCACCTAGAGATGATAGGACATTATTGAAGTTTAAAGGGAATGGGGTAGGATGAGGACAGTAACATGGTCAGACTGGGTCTACTACAAATTTATTACACAACCTCAACTGAACCCTCACAGTTGCTAGAGCAATCCTCTTATACTTCCCTTATCAACTCACAATCCTACTCTCCACAATGGCTCTTCCAAACCTTTCATCCTTCCTCAAACCTTCTATGACTCTTCCCAACACAGGTGAGAACTTACCACATGTTTTACAGAAAAAATTGAGGTCATTCACCATGCACTCCTTCCCTCAACCTCATTTCCTATAATTCAGATGCCTCCTCTTTCACCCCTGTCTCACATGATGAAGTAGTCTTTCCTTACCGAAGTTAACTCCTCTACTTCTTCAAGTGATCCCATTCCATCTTATCTCCTCCACCATATTGCCTTCTCTGTCACCTTCATTTTCTCCGTTATTTTCAGTCTCTTCTTATCTACTGGCTCCTTCCCTACTGTCTACAAATACGCCCACGTCCATCCCATTCTCAGAAACCCCTCCCTTGATTCTTCCATCCCTGCTCACCATTGCTCTATATTTTTTCAGCTCTTTGTAGCCAAACTCCTCTAAAGGGCAGAGCCTCCACTTTCTCTCTTCTTACTTTCTTCTTGACCTTTACAATCTAGCTTCAGACCTTATTATTATACTGAAATGACTCTCCAAAGTTACTAATAATTTTTTAGGTGCCCAATCCAGTGGCCTTTTTGCAGTCCTCATTCTTCTTGACCTCTCTGAATCCTTTGATCACTCCTCCTTAATACTCTTTTCTCTAGATTTTTGGAACATCACTTTCTCCTGACTTTTTTCCTACCTCGTTGACCTCTCCTTCTCTGTGTCCTTTGCTGGACCCCCATACAGATCATACCCTCTAATTACAGGTGTCCTCAGCCTTCTCTTCTTCTTCTATACTGCTTTGTTTGGTGATCTCATTAACACCCATGGATGGAATTACCATCTTTATGCTTATGTTTTTCAAATCCACCTTTCCTGCCCTACCTGTCTGCTGACCTCCAATCTTACATCTCCTGTTGCCTTTTCAGACATCTCAAACTGAATGTTCGGTAGACACTTTAAACTCAATATATCCACAGTGAAACTCATTATTTGCTTTAGAGGGATACACCATCCTCCCTCAGGTTGGCAGCCTAGGAGTCATCTTGGATTCCTCACTTTCTCTCCAACACTCCCCCTCCAATATCTAACCCATTGCCAAGGCTTGTCAGTTTCACCGTTGCAACATTTCTCTCTTCTGACATTGTCTCCACTCCAGTTCAGTCATTCATCCCCTCATGCCTTGATTATCGCAATAGCCTGCTGATGAGTCTGCAATGCTGAATCTAATCCTACACTGATTTAAAGCTTGCTGCTCTTTGAGCAAAGTTCTCTATAAAATAAGAAGGAAAATATTACTGTCTGTAAAAAAAAAAAAAAAGACTTCCGCTCAGTGAGCACTGCTGTAAATGATATTCAATGATTTTCAAGTTACCGTATTATAACTGTACTTTCTTGTAATACTACCCAGCAGATGCCACCACTGGGAGTTCCAACACTGCATTGTGTTTGATTGCTTTACTATTTGAATAGTATGGATTTTATCCTATTTCACTAATTAATAAATAAATGTCTGTGAATTGAATGGGATTCCTTGGGTGAGTTTCATGTTTTCTGCCTCTGAGGCGCAGGAATTAGAGGTTACCTTTAATTTTTTTTTGTTATTTTGGGGGCTCTTCAGTTTCAGCAGGGCATTTTGTATTAGAAGAGAAAGAAGGCTGAACTGAGAGTTAAGATCCCTGTTTCTTAGTCTTGGCTTGGTCTAGAGGTGGGGAACCAGCGGTCTCAAGGCCACATGTGGCCTTCTAGGTCCTTGGGAGTGGCCTTTTGACTGAGTCCAAATTTTACAGAATGTAAGAGTTAAACATAGCACACAGGAGGGCTGCTGGCACAGGTTCACTCCTGATCTGGTCAGACGGGAAAGATACTAAGACAGCTTCAAAGGGTTAATAATTTTACTTTATTCTAGTCTAGTTTTCTCAGAAGAGGATTGCTGATAATGGCAGGACAAACTCCTGTAGCACTCCCCAATCCCAGGTTACTCCTATGTCTTCCAGTTTGGTTGTTAAGTTGAAAGGCAGCAATATTCTCTTGAGTATGGCTGTCCCTGTCAGAAACTGGAAAATGTGCCGTGATGTTTTAATAGCCAGTGAAAATGCCTAGGTCATACTCCCTTCTTCTTTCCCCTTCAATACTTTTTTTCAGGGAGAATGTCCTTTTAATCCTCCTGTTAAAGCAAAGGGAAAAAGACGTCTACCAGACAATAGCCTCACAAGTTTACATTACCTCATCTCTATCTCGCTGCGCAGTTGCAGTGGCTGTTTATAATTTAAGCATAAATGTTTATATTATTTGCCATTATATTACTCTGCACAAGTGTGGTGATGTTTTGAACCATAATTGTGGAAATTCATATCTGATATCTGGGAACAAGAGATTGTTATGACTATGCATCCTGGGAAACTGAATTCTAAGAAGTAATAACAAAAATCTGCTTTACACACACTACAATCCACTTTACTTACACAGAGCAAATCCTTTTATTAAGGGGATTTGTTCTGTGAAGTTTGGATTCAGTCAAAGGGCCACACTTGAGGACCTAAAGGGCCATGTGTGGTCTTGAGGCCTCAGGTTCTCCATTCCTGATCATTAACATACTATTATCTTACACAGTTTATTTAGCCCCCCAGGTCTTCAACATGAGGTCTATATTTGCCATCTGCAAATACAGATATTTACTATGGTAGTATGGTGAGACTAATTAGTACAAAACATGCCCCCAAAAGTCTGTGACACACTCCCTGACCAGCATGGAGAGAATTCAAGGAAAGTGGGCTCAAACTTAGAACATGGAAGTCCTTTTGGATAGCCTCTGGGGAGCCATCATGACATTCCACTTAGGGGTGGTGTGGCTTTCAGCTGAGTTCCTTGTGGATACCTAAGGCTGCTTTTCCTTAGCGTGTCTAGCTTGGCATCAGCTTCCAAAGTAGACACTTCCACAGTTGTTTCAGGGATGCCGGTGAGGATGCTGACGGGAAGTCCAAATCATCCAACTGGTCAAAGGTCATAGTTCTCTTTTTGGAGGGGGGGGGGGGGGACAGAAAGTGACATAGACTCGTTTTGTCCACTCCAATCAAGTAATTTACCTATACTATTTTCTTGTCTAGATTTCCAGATACTGAGAATCAAGTTCCAAAATGGCTTACTCTTACAAGGTCCACAGGGTATGATCGAATCTCTTTAGTCAATCCAAGCAAACCTACTATGTAGTGTTACTTTTTCCTTCAATGGCTTTCATATCTTCCAAAGTGATCAAACATTTCTCAATCTCAAATCTTTGAATGATTGATTCAATGAAAGTGTTGTCACCTGGTTAAAGTGGCTAATTTAAGTGGGGTGAGATGATTGATTCCTAGACTGTGATTCTAAGTAAGTTCTTAATTAAATGCTAGAGGAAAATATATTGTATTTATCTTTATTTTAAACATAGTTACTTCTTTATTATCATGTTTTTACCATTTTTATTCTTTACTTTACTATTATATTTCAGTGGGACCTCCTCAGACTTGTAGAATAATCAATAGGTAAGCATATATGCAGACAGGGTCAGTAAATTTAGTTTCTTTGATCAGTGCATGGTATCATTGATGTGGATGTTCCCTTTAATGGTACAGGTGGCAATTTGTCTTTGCTTTCCCACTGAAATTGCAGGGCTTGAAGTGGGGATTCAGGGACTCCCCAAAGATCGGAGTATAGGATGGGGTTGTCTGGAATGAATTCATGGACTCAAGCATTCTTGAAGTCAAAGTGGCAAAAATTTATTGTTATACTTTTCAACAGACAAGAGTTCTTAGGGAACCTGCAACCTTAGAGGGATACAATTAAAGTTTATATAGGCTAATCTATAGTAAAACATGTGCCAAATATGCTAATTAGGTAATTCAGAGTGGGATTAGGGAATGGTTAAGAAGTGGTCATTTCTTAAAGGAATATGCACATTTAGTATCTACTACCTAGGTGTTTTGCTCAGAGTTCACTGGGAAATAGTCCAGGTGTGAGGGCTTATAGGGAGGTGTGGTTTTGGACCTAAAACTAAGTCATCTAATGGGCTAGCTACGAGGTACCTAGGCTGCTCTCCATCAATGTCTTGTTAGATGAGATAAACCAAGGGAAAATATACATATATCTAAGTCTAGGATACATATAATGAGAGGTCCAGTATACATAGAATAGGGCAATGACTAGTAAGTATCTTTATGGACCAGAGCCAGTTCAAACTAATAAATTCTATAGGTGCAACTGACTACTGTATCAGGAAGAGAGAGAAATGTTTTGCTAGGGCATGCTGTTCTAGAGCTGGGGAAAAGCTGCCAGGGATAGTGTTTTGAGGCTACGGAGAAGTGTGATTTTGGAATTGGGGTCCAAGCACAGGCCCCCAAGCATCCCATCATTATGAGATCTTTCATATGTTTCTCCAACTCTTTGTGATTTATTATAAAAATAGCTTTACAGCAAACTTCACATACTTCATTTCATGTGCTCTTCATAATAATCCAGTGAAATATGAAGAATATTAAAATACTGGTGGTGTGACCATTATAACAATTTAACACAGGTGTGAGATGCTTGAGGTGGCTTTTGACATGGATTCCCACAGTGTCACTCTTTATATAGGTTACATAAACACATATTAACTTATTTGATTTGTTTTCTCATTCTAATATGTGAAAAAGAAAATGCTAATCTAATCCCAAGTATAATCACAAATACCCTCCTTCTTTCCATCTTCCTTCCTTCCTTCCATCTCTCAAGGCACATCTGGATTTTTAAAAGGAGAAAGGGAGATCTGCTTGAGAATGACCTTGTTTTTCCATTGTTGTAAACACTTGGCATCAGCTGTCTCAATTAACTGGGAGCTATCTTAATAAGGGAGTGAATCTATGAAATGTTCCTACTTCCTGAGAAAGGAAGAAAAATGTTCTTGTTTCTTTAGCTGTACTATTTCTTTTTTCTCCCACCCTCTAAATCTATTTCCACTTCAGTTTTATTGATTTAGCAACTATATAGAATCTTTGTTTCATTATGACTGATAAGAAAGCTGAGATCTTAGAAGTTCATGGGGGTTTTAAAGTTCCAAGTGAAGTATTGAGGAACAAGAATTAGATGGTCATATCTAAAGATTCATCTGGCCAAAATAAATGTTCATCATATTTCAGTTTTCAAATATGCACGTGATTTCTCATTAAAAATTTCACACTCTTTAATCATAAAAAGATATATACAAATAAGCTGAGGACTGCAGTTTTAACTTCCCAACAGCATCATTCAACACAACTCGTGTCCATGAGCTGTAGTTTTTTGTGCTCATGTTTTTCCAGTTTTTAATAAAATAAATAAATAAATGAAGCCCTTTGGTTTATATTAAGCTGTTCCTGTACTGATAAAAAAAAAATCTTTCTCATCATTCACAAGGTGAATTTGAGTCTTTTTGTAGCACATTTCATTTTTCATCCTAAACTTCTCATTTCTTATTGGAGAGCTGTTTTCCACACATATATTTTTACAATTTTTATTAAAATATCAGGCATCAAAATATTCATGCATAACAGTGGCAATGCCTTATGTCTTTTCATAGTTTATTTAAATCTTTTCCTTTACAAAAAGTACACTTTTTAGGCACTTTTCATCACTAAACTGCACCATATGAAAAGAACCTAAAAGGTAGAGTACAATATTTATTTTCCCTGTTTTACAGATATGCAAAGCAAATCCTAGAGGAATGGTGACTTTTCTAGCTTTTCAAAGCTAATAAATGTTAGAGATGAAATGTGAGTCCAGGTTCTATCTTTAATTACAGTTTTCTTTATACTATACTATATTGCCTCTCAACATATTAGAAGCCTTATTCAGGTTCCTTCAGTATACTACAAGTCCTACTTGGATTCAGGTTACCTACCTTTTCTTTTCATGCTCTACATGTTTTTCCACCTATCATGGCCATGATGTCAGACATGCACAAATAACATAACTCCAACCATGGATTTTTCTGCTTGAATCAGCTGCCATTTTTATCTTCAGAGCTGATAATATCCTGTCATTCACAGTTACGTAGAATCATCTGAAGGACTTGGGTATTAAAACAATAATTTTATTAGAAGCAGGCCACTTAGGATAATTGGGCACAAGTTGTGATTCAGCTTGATCTGTTACTCCTATTCAATTCTGAATCAAGTTCATTAGCAGTGTTTGTGATTGTTTGTTTATATCTACAGACATGCACATACAATCAACATATGATTTAAAAATAAATCGTTGGGAATTAATAATTATGTACACATACATATGTATACACATATCCATCTGTCCATTCGGCCTCAGACTAAAGGGGCCAAGGTCTCCCACAGCATCCTGGGCCATCTCGAGTCATCTTGATGAATATCTGGTCACTGGATCCAGATGACTCAGGAGGAGAAAGTGAGGCTGGTGACCTGCACAGACCTCTCTCACTCAAAACAAAGTCAAGTGCAAGTCACGTCATTATTTCTCTGATGTCATGATCTTCTTTGAGAATGAAGGACAAACACAACAACAACAAAATTGTATCCTTTGGACTAAAATTGTACAGTGGAAATTAGTGTTGGAAGGATAAGAAAATCTCAAGAATGAAATTCTAAAGACATAAAAGCAAACAATTTTAATAAGGAAAAATAAGCGCTGAAGAGCCCGATATACATACACAAGGAACTTACTGATCAACTTGCATTTTAAAGATGGAAGGAAGGGAAGACAGCAGGATAAGAAAAGAGGGAAGCATTTATTAAGGGCCAGGTACTTTGCTAAGCACCTCACAGATATCAACTCATTTGATAAAACCACCCTGGGAGACAGGTGCTGTTATGATCATCCTCATGTTACAGTTGACCAAACTGAGGCAGACAGTGATTAAGTAACTTGTCCCGTCACATAACTTGTAAATGTCTGAGGCCAGATTTGAACTCAAGATTTCAGATTCCAGAACTAGGACTCTGATCTACTCAGTAAGTAATATATAACTAGAAAAGGCCAAAGACTCAGTTTTTTTTTAAAGAAAACAATCTTCAGCCTTTGAATTTAATTTGTCAGTGTAGTTAGATTTTCATGTTTTACAGAATATTTTAGAGATAGCTTGAATTTTTATTCCCTGGAACTGACCAAAACCTAGGAAAGACATTTTTCTCTATCTGAGGGATAGCTCAAAAATCACATTGTTTCCAGAATTATATAGATATTTGGTTCATTACAGGCGATATGACACTGTATTGCCAGTTGAAAAGTGAAAAACTCAAACAATTGTCTGTTTGCATTAAAATAGCAACTATAATTGAATTTTTTAAAACGTTGAATTGGCTGATTGCTTATCTATAGGTAGAGCCTGAAATAAGACATAAAAACAGAGTACTGTGGAGGGAAGAAGCTTAGACAAGAGAATTATTGCTTGCTTTTACCTCCAGAGACTTAAGTTTCAGGTTCTGATTTATATCTATGACTACCTCTGCTGTGCAAGATTTAATGGAAGTAAATTTCAGATCCTATCCCGACCTCCATACATTCCCATCTTTCAAGGTTTTGGATACTGTGGACTCTTTAAAATAAATGAGACATACAAAAAGATCTGACAGAGCAAGGCTGTATCTGTTTTTGATCATTTTCTTAGCTTTTGAGGAGGACCATGCACTCAAAAGATTTCTAAGTGATGAAAAAGAAAGAAAAAAGTAAAGAGTTTCAGTAACTCTGTGTTTCTGATGCCTGTTCTTCCGTCAAACCTGAGGGAAACCCAAGTACTTAAAGGACTAAATTAGGAGTATAACACATCCAGAAAAAAATGAAATCATAAACTGCGTTGAGAGGCATGGGTTCTAGGTCTAGGTTAGCAGTAACCTCATTGTAGCCTCACTCAAAATAAAGTCAAGTGCAAGTCACGTCATCATTTCTCTGATGGCATGGTCTTCTTCAGCAACGAAGGACGAACACACACAGTATGACTTAGGTATTCCTTGACTTTGAATTTCTGAAGCAATTCCTATCTCTGCCTTTCTTTGTAACTCTGTGAGAGGAAGGAAGATGCAACCCATAAGTGAGGAACATGGTGTCATCTCTTGATTGTTCTTAATGGTGGTCATGGAGAATAGGTGAAGCATGAAGCTCATTTTCATCGTTGGTGAATTACTGCCTCCTAAAAAACATCCCTTATTAGAATGAGACATATCTCAAATCTTCAAGTTGTAAACTCCTCAGTGATAGGGAGCATGTCTTATACTTATTTGTATTCTCCACAGTACCTTGAGTATATAGATCCTGTAAGTAAGGAGGTTTTGTTGTCCTTTTTAGTTTGGTTTATAGATTGCCATGGCAATCTCTTAAGTTTCCAGGTGTTAGATATAAGTCCCAGAATAGCTCCAAGGATCCTAGAGAGTAATTTCTAGAATCATAGTGATAAACAGTCCTAGTGCAACTGCACAATGAGATATGGGATGACATAATGTGATGTTTACTACGCTTGAACAGAATGACAATATTGCTAAAATTAACCTGTCAGCTCAGTGTTGGTAAGTACCTTTTTTGTCTGTTGCCCTATAAAGCTAGTGGACACTGGTCAGTAAGTAGGGGAACCCATTTGGGATTTGGGTAACACATAGAGGAATGCATATACCTGTCTCCACTGAGGCTTGAGAGGATTTAAGGGAGTGCACAAGCTGGAAAGCTGTGCCTGTCTCAATTGACCCTCATTGAGATGTAGGGGTAGTTGCCCCCGCTTCCTGTTGCCCTCTAGTGAGAAGTGTTGTTAAGAAATGCTGTAGGAGTTGATGCTCCCATTATCAACAGCTCCCTTTGAGAAGACTAGACTAGAATAAAGTAAGATTATTAGCCCCTCTGAAACTGTCTTTCTGTCTGACCAGATGAAGAGTGAACCAGTTAGAGGCTGGAGTCCAAAAACTCCAGTGCTTCCTGTGTGTTATTTGTGAAGCAGATCTTTATTCTGTTTTGATAATGTAATATTAAGTAATTTAATTTAATTTTATTTCTCCTGTATCACCTGTCAGAACTGTTTGTGACAGTGAACTCAAGAAAGCAGTTAGAAAACGAAACCCTGGATAATCTCTTCTTGTCGTAATAATGATAACACAGTTGAGTAGCACTTAAAGCTTTTCTTACAATAACTCTGTTTAGTAGGTAAGGTGGTACGTCCAGTATCACCATAATATCTGCCATACAGGGTAGGTTTTTGGCCACCAGGAAGCTACATAAGTGGCCTGACCCTTCATCGCCTGAACCAATTTAGTCTCAAGAATGTTTTCAGTACATTTTGAGAAAAAGCTAGACTAGCCTATTGGCCACATGGTAGTTTACATGGTATTACTTTAACAGTAGCACCCAATCTTTGCTTTTTAAATGATGAAATAAATAAAAGGATATGGAATTGGAAGGTTGTCTATACATTCTTCTTTTCCATTCTCTTCTGTTCCTTACCACTTTCAAATCTGCCCTTTGTCAAAAGAGGACACAAAGATTTTATTCAGTGAATAAAGGTACAGGTACAAGGCCAGGTACACATAGCTGGAAGTCCTTCACATCCCTTTGTTTCTTAAAGATAAATTACTTTTTTATCATTGTATCCTTCTTCCTAGGAAATATTACATTTTCTCATGAGATTCAAATAAGACAGGGTATTCTGCCTTAGTATCTGATATTGAATGAATATATTTTGACTGAATTTGTGTCTGAAAAGGGGAATCCTGCCATCTTGTACTCCACCCTGTAGGATCATTTGGCTGAAGTGAATACCGAATAGTTAATTTTCTGAGAGATTATTCACATTAAAAAGAAAGTTTTCTCTAAAACCCAGTCATCTCCTTTGTCAAGCAGCCATAGCACTGTTTGAAGGACATGAATATTATCTTTTCTTCTTTAAAACTGAGACTCCTGTGCTTTTAGGTCAGCTATTGATTTGTTGTTTTGCTGTGCAGTATAATTACTTGATTTGAATCCCCTCTAATATTTGAATGTATCAGTAAATAATGTCTTTTAAGGCCTAATCTCACTCCCAATGTCTTGTTTTTCCTCTTTTCCTCGCTCAAATTGTCATAAGATTTTATCAGTTGAATGACATTAAAAGAAACAGGTTCACACGGAGCATTTTTCTTCAATATGAAGAGAAAACTCTTTAGTGTTTCTTAAACTATGTATATCCTTGAAGATCAATTTCATTTGTTTAATCAGAATTTTTCTGATACTTTCCATAGTCATAGTGCAGAATTTTAATTGGCAGATATCTTTTTTACTCTTCACTTCTCTCACCTACCTACACATAAGATGTGGGATTGATACAGGGCTTTAAAAAAAAAAATTGTATCTAGTTTGGATCATGAAAAAAAAAGGAAGATAGTTGGTAAAAGATTCTTTTCCTGGCATTCTGGGAGGCTTATAATGTCCTAAAAGTTACCCACTTCAGTCTGCTGAAAAACTTCCAGAAAAGGTAATTCCAAAATATTTTCTGTGTAGGAAGTTTAGTTTTCAAAAAATTAAGAATAAGTGAGTTGTGATTCTGAACATTCCTGAGCTCTGAGGTTCCATCACAGTCACAATTATTTTGGAAGGGCAGAAATGTCTCATCCAGTAAGTCTGAATTGTATAGTAGTATTTTTAGTCATACTATATGATGACTTTACGATATCAGGTATTCCCTCAAGCTTTAGATGGAAGCATAGGTCCTGAAAAATGAAAGTTGGGCAGGGGAAGTTGTTAGATGGATTTTCAAATCTCAAAGGAAGTGGGAAGAAGCCTTCCAAATAAAGAACAAAAGAAAGCTATTGGTTCTTCACAGAGAATTTCTCTCTAGAATCAGCTTTTCTTCCTTTTAAATTAGTTCCTTGAAAATATCTGACTTGCCTGACAGCTTGATACTATGACAGAACCACAAGTTATGTATTATGCATTTATTTCGTTTTCTAAAGTTAACAGCTAATTCTGTATTGCCCTTCTTAACAGCCTATGAGAGTCAAAAAGCTGGAGTATCTAGGTTCCTCATTTCTCTGTACTTTCTTATACTGTACTGTGAGAAATGTGCCTGACACTGAATTTCAGTATCAAGATAATTTTTATTGAGAGAGTCCAGAGGATAGATACTCCTGGCCGGAAGTGGGCAGTGCTCCTCTTCAGGAGAAGAGAGCACTGAGGACAGAAGGGAGAAGGCTTTTAAGCAGTTAGCTGGACGAGATTCCTCCCTTCAGACACGGACCGGATTGGTCCAGCTTCTTCTGGGTTACAAACTTTTTTATACTCCCCTCCCGTGTTCCCTCCTTAATATGTGTAAGCATGTCACTCCCATCGTATAGCCCATGTTCAAAAATGGTGGCAATCGCTGCCTTTACGGTGTGTCAGTTAATATTAATGGAGCATGCATAGTTGCAATTTGAGCTAGTTACCTAGTTAGCAAGCATTCATTCCTCAAGGAACTTCCTATCATTGTGCTGACTGTGGGAAAAGTTTTTGTCTGAAGTCCAACCTTCTGACCCACCAACAAACCCACGCTGGAAAGAGACTATATCAGTGTCCTCAGTGTGGGGACAGCTTTGGGGATTACACCAGTCTCCCTATCCATCAGAAAAAAAGATCACTGTGGAGAAAGGTCCCACACCTGCCCAGAGTGTGGAAAATGCTTCAGTGGTGCTACCATTCTCAACACTCACCTTAGGGTTCATACAGGGGAGAAGCCCTACCAGTGCCCCGTGTGTGGGAAATCTTTAGCCAGAGCTCTGGTCTTATCCAGCACCAGAGAACCCATGCTGGTGAAAAGCCTTGATTTTGAGGTCAAAGCAAACCCACTAACTTTAATTTGATTGGCTATAGGCACCTGCAAGGAAATGGTTTCTTTGTGTTGGAAAACACCTGTGGGTGCTCAACCCACATTTATATCCTATCTTACATTCTGGACTTTAGTCTTTTCTGCATACACTAATGATTTTTTTTTAACTGTTGCAAAAAATAACACAAACATTTTGGGGTGGGGAGTACTATGGTTTAACCTTGTGTTTTTTTGTTTCTCTTTTTTGTGTTCCTGTCTCTACAGCTCCATTTAGCAGCCCTGGCATCTCTGAAAGGAGACATAGTGGAGCTTAATAACCGTCTACAGCAAACGGAAAGAGAAAGAGATCTCTTGGAAAAGAAATTGGCGAAGGCACAGGTGGGTGATGGAGAATGTTTCTGAAAAGTGTTTATATTTTACAATCAGAGTTTTAAATGTATCTTAATTAGCATTCATAGAGCGCCTGAAGGTTTGCCAGTTCAATTAAATGACTATTTATTGGGGACCTATGGGGAAGGCGCTCTGCTAGGCACTAGCATATAAAGACAAAGCCATCAGTGCTTTCAAGGAACATATGTTCTACTGGTGGAAATAACACAAACAAAATAATACAATGTAATTTCAAGAGCAATAGCCCTAACAACCAAGAGAGTGAGTATAAATTTCCTGTAGGAGTGTGGCCCTTGATCTGTGCTTTGAAAACTGAGGTAAGATGGGAGCGTTTTCCATAGTTGGTAGGTCCCCTATGCAAAGACAGAGGAGGGCAGTGCAATGTTTTTACAGGGTATGGCAAGCTTGGTAATTTTATTAGAAGAGAGCTGATATTCACGAGGACTGTGAATTATCTGAAAAGGAAGGTGGCAGCCAAACTGAGAATTATGTATTTTGTCCAAGAGGCAATAGGAGCAATTATTTGTTGTATTTACAAAGTACCTTATGTACGTTACCTCATTGGTGCCTCACAATACTCTGAGAAGTAGGTACTACAGAAATTATTGGTTCCCATTTTACAAATGGGGAAGCTGAGGTTCAGAGACATTAAATGGTTTGTCCATTGTCACACAGCTTAGTAAGTATCTTTTGGCTCAAGAATTCTTTCTAGTGGAAGCCAGACTTCAACATTTTACTAGTAAAGAAAATGATGTACAGAGGGAGGAAGAATGTCTCCAGCATTATACTATATTTATGACAGCTGGGATCCAGATCTTTTGACTTCCATCCAGTATTGTGTTTAAGAAAAAAAAGTTATGATGAACATAATAACCACCATAAAAACAAATAAATATTTAGTATATCTGTCATATTATCTATATGGAAATCACAACTCAGTCTCACTTTTTTGCCCTATAAAGTTATTACATGTCATGGGTACCAGTACATATCCAGGCTATACTTCTTTTATCCCGAGGTCTCACTACTTGATACACTCATCTACTTTTCCAGTCATATGTTTCTGAGATAAACATTTCTACATTGCTTATATCACCTCTTGAATGTAGGTTATCATATTTTACAGCTTTCTTATGCCCCACATATATCTCATCTTTGCTCTGGATAAAGGACAGCTTTTGTTTTCTCAAAGACATACTATTTCAAGATTTATAACCAGTCAGTATCATTGTGTTGAGATTTTTTTATGTAGGGTGTAATAGATGGGTGTATCGCCAAGGCAGTGTTCACAGCACTATGAATATGCCAGCATAGTTCTCAGCTGCAAAATATAAAAAACTCTCTATATAGAAGGCAGAATAAAAACATTTATTTAGTCACCAGAAAGCCAAATTCCAGAACCAGAAAGCAAAATCTGTCATGGTGCCCAAGAAGTTAATAAACATGATCACCACAGGGAGTAAAGCGATTCCCAAGCCTCCCCCTCTCAGCCGGGGCCTTCTCACAAACAAACACTCACGAACCTGAGCCTTGCCATGCGCTTGCCTGCCTGCATCCTCTCCCCTCTGACCCAACTGTGCCTCACTCATTTCCTCCCAGTTCTGCTCCACCCCTTCAGCAAACTCCTCCCAACAAAGGCTCCATGCAACTTAATGGGCCTATTAATGAATAGGAAAGATTTTCCAATTAAATTACTATTACATTGGAGTGTGACTCCAAGTTTGCTTAGCTATGGCCAAGAAAAGATATCTAGCAAGGATACTGCAACACTTAATTTGATTAGATTCAACCTCACTCCTGACCCCTCCATTTGGAAATGCAACTAGTCAACATGAGGGGAGAAGGATGGTGTCTCATTGTGGTCTCATACACTGATGGCCCTAACTTCAAATAGGTGGACCTTTTATGCCTTTTGTCAGTATGGCCAAAGTCTACCTAGAAATTGTGTCTGGGAATGAGCAACTCTAACCTTACCACCCTTGACCAGTTGCCTTTCAGGAAAAAAAAAAACAAAACTAGTTTACCCATGTGTCAGAGAGGGACAGTCCTAGTCTTCTCACAGAGAAGAGCATCTTGTGATCTTTAAAAGCACTGTTCTTTCCCAAATTCAATGTAGGCCAATGTATACCGATTTCAGATTTTTTTGTTCATCTTCATTGCTTGTGCCTAAGATTCATCCTCAGGTAGAACATCCAACTGAACATCATAGGATGGATAAGGAGCACTTATTTTTTGTGTGGCATATGATTGTGATGGAGTACTATTGTGGTATAAGAAGTGGAGCGCCAGATATTGTCAGAAAGACTTACATGAAATGATGCACGTGAAATGAGTAAAGCCAGGAGAGCATGGCACGCAGTAACAGCAATATTAGAAGATGACTTAACTATTTTCAGCAATCCAAAGATCCAAGACAATATTGAAGGACTTTTAAATGCTGTCCTTTTCCCGAGAAAGAACTGATGGAGTCTGAATACAGATCGAATTATACTTTTAAAACTTTATTTTTCTTGGTTTTTTATTTGAGTCTATGTTTTCTTTTACAACATAACTAATATGGAGATGTTTTGCATGATTCCACATGTATGAGATATATTAAATTGCTTGCCTTCTCAAGTGTGGGGAGAGAGTAAATTTGGAATTTGGAATTCATTTTTAAAATGAATGAATTAATTTTTAGTTTTCAGCATTCACTTCCATAAGATTTTGAGTCGCAAATTTTCTCCCCATCTCTCCCCTCACAGCACCCCAAGACAGCATGCATTCTGATTACCCCTTCCCCCAATCTGCCCTCCCTTCTATCACACCCCTTCCTTCTCTTATGCCCTTCCCCTCTATTTTCTTGTAGGGCAAGGTGGATTTCTATACACCATTGCTGGTATGTCTTTAATCCCAGTTGCATGTCAAAACTTAACATTTGTTTTTAAAACTTTGAGTTCCAGCTACTCTCCCTTCCTCCCTCCCCACCCATCCCCACTGAGAAGGCAAGCAATTCAATATAGGTTATATTTGTGTAGTCATGCAAAACACTTCCATGACAGTCATGATGTGAAAGACTATGTTTCCCTCCAACCTACCCTGCCCTCTGTTTATTCTCTTCTCTCTTTTGACCTTGTCCCTCCTCAAAAGTGTTTATTTCTAATTTCCCCTCTTCTGTCATCTGTCCTGACCCCCACTTCTCCCCTTCTCCCCTACTTTCCTGTACTGTAAGATAGGTTTTCATACCAAATTGAGTGTGCTTGTTATTTCCTCCTTAAACCTAATCCAATGAGAGAAACATTCATTCTTTCCCTCACACTGCCTCCCTCTTCCCTTTCACTGAAAAAGCTTTTTCTTGCCTCTTTTATGTGAGATAATTTACTCCATGTTATTTCTCTGTTTCTCCTTTTCCAAATTTATTCCTCTATCACCCCTTAATTTTATTTTTAAAAATATCATCCCTTCATATGCAACTCACCCTGTACCCTCTGTCTACATATATAATCCCTCAAACTACCCTAATACTGAGAAAAGTCTCAAGAGTTACAAATATTATCTTTCCATGTAGGAATGTAAACAGTTCAGCTTTAGAAAGTGCTTTAGGATTTCTCTTTCCTATTTACCTTTTCATGCTTCTCTTGCTTCTTGTGTTTGAAAGCCTGATTTCTATTCAACTCTGGCTTTTCTTCAAGAATGCTTGAAAGTCCTTTACTTCATTGAATGTCCATTTTTTTCCCCCTTAAGTATTATACTCAGTTTTGGTGAGTAAGTGATTCTTGGTTTTAGTCCTAGTTCCTTTGACCTTTGGAATATCATATTCCAAGACCTCCAATTCTTAATGCTGCTAGATCTTCTGTTATCCTGATTATGTTTCCACAATACTTGAATTGTTTTCTTCAGCATTTCTTTGTGTTTTCTTTAACAAGCATTGGCTCATTCTTCATGATTTTCTTGCATCACTCTCATTTCTTTTCCCATTTTTTCCGCTACATCTCTTTCATGATTTTTAAAATCCTTTTTGAGCTCTTCCATGGCCAGACACAGTTTCTTAGAAGGGGATTAATTTTGATACTGCTATATGAGACAGACTGAACAGCATGACCCATAGCCCAAAACACAACACATTATTCCTAGGAATGCTTAGGAAAAAGCCCCACAGCTCTCACTTTTTCAGACATTGATGCTTTACCAGAGATCTCTGCTTGCTATAAAAATATCCTTCTGCTAATGTAAGATCCTTATAAAAAGATATAGTTTTGTTCGTTGACTGTCTTTTATTTCACTCATGAGTGGATGCTGACACTATGAAGATCATTCATTTAGAAAGTCAGTGGTTGATCAAGGTCATACATGAGGGAAGGGAAGGGTATTCATTAGAGATGGTCCCAATAAAGCACTGGCAGGTAAGGGAGGTGAGTGGGAATAGTGAGATGCTTCAAGAGAGGAGGCTGCCATTTCTGTCTGGTGTGTTTGATTCCAGTCCAGAAGACTAGATTCTCTGTCTCTCTCTCTCCCTCTGTCTCTCTTCCCATAAATATATATATATATATATATATATATATATATATATACACACACACACACATATATGCACATTTATATATAAAACATATGTAATATAGCATATATTAAATATTGAGATATTTATATAAGATTTTGTAAGTAGCCATATGATCCAAAGTTATTGTCCCTTTGATCACTTTTTTTGTGTACTGATATTGTCTTCTGATTTTATAAATGACTCTTCTATTACTGAAAGTATCTTTGTGGCCTGGTAAGAGGTTGGGGTTGAGATGATCCTGTGGTAAAGACAGCTCAGGTGGTCATGGAGCCCTCAAAGGCCAACATCAGAGGGCTGTGGCAGAACACCTGATAGGCAAGCTGACTGCCTGGTTTCAGATATCTAGAACTGAAACATGTTTTAATAAACATTAGTAGAAATTTGAAGGATTTTTTAAAGCACACATTTGTATCACGTTAATCTACTTGGATCAGATCACTTTTATTGAGAAACAAGTAGTAACTCTCTTACCTACAAAGTGATGCATATTCCAAGAAAGCAGAAGCAAAGTTTAAGAAGTTAGAAAAGCAGTGAAAGATTATAAACTTGAGAATATACTATTTCATTCAGATAAAAAATATTAATTTAATACTTAGTACTAACCTCTATGCTAAATGTTAAGGCTACCAAGACAGGAAAGCAAACAACCTTTTCCCTAAAGGAACTCACATTCTAATGTAAATAGCTAAGTATTCACAAAATACTGAATAAATGAGAGGTAATCTCAAAGGGGAAGGCACCGGACTCTGAGATGATGAGGAAAAACCTGCAGAAAGTGAGGTTTCAGCTGAGTCTTGAAGTAAACTAGGGAAGAAAGATATAGAGGTGTCAGGGGAGAACATTCCAGGCATGGGAGGAGTGAATTCAAAGACAGAGAAATGAGAAATGGAGAGTCTTAGGCCACTTACACTGGATAAAGGAGGAGAAGGAGATGTAAAAAGATTAGAAAGGTATGAGGGGGCCAGATGATGAAAAATGTAAATACCAAATGGAAGATGTTCTGTTTGACCCAGAAGTACAGGGAGCTTCTGAAGTTGGAGGAGAGAAGAGTCTCTATGGGCAAAAGTGCGCTTTAGGAAATCCTCTTGGCAGCTGAGTGGAGAATGGATTGGAGTGGGGACAGATGTGAGGCAGCTAAAGCACTAAATCTGCCAGGCTCGTTGGCTGCAATGATAGTGTGTCATTAGCACTTCACACAAGGCCTTGCTTATTAAATCTTAGTCATGAATAAATCATGAATAAAGGAATTCAACTGTATTGGTTTTTTGGAAATAATGACCCTTGGTAGTGAGTTTTTCGAACTGTTAAAAATTTGCCTTACATTTGTGGCTGGGAAACATTCTTTTATGCTTTACAAAGTATTTTCTTCACTACCCAAGTAGTAAATGGCACAAATACTTTTATCCCCTTTTTCCAGATGAGGAAACTGAGTCTTAGAAATATAAAGTAACCTGCCCTAGCTGACACAGTTAGTAAGCCCTTGAGCCAGGAATCTAACCCAGGTATCCTGACTTCCCAGCCAGTGCTCTTTCCACTGTGCCATACTGTCAATAAGGTTTTGAAATAAACATGTCCATCAGCCAGAAAGTGAAAGAAAAGTATTTTATCTTCCTAATGTCTTCCTCAACCCTGGAACTGGCATGGTCTTCTTTGGCAAACACACATATATTTGTATTATCTTAAGGCAGAGAAAGAGTTTTGACAGGCAGAATTATATTAGTTAGAGAGCTTCTCTTAGAGTTAAGAATACCTGGGTCCATGTACCAGTTGGCATAGACTGAATATGTGTATGCCTGGATAAGTCACTTAACCTCACAGTGCCCCAGGCAGCTTGGAGATTAATCTGCTGCAGAAAAGTGCCAGTCTGCTTTGGAAGAGGGAATTTCCTGAGTAGGAGTTTCCTGTACCAGGAAAACCACAGTGGACTCTAGACAAGTGTGAAATGATGTGAATTTTGACTTTGGTTGATCGTACCATGGGAAAATAGCCAAATGATCAGATTTGGATTTGATTATGGCCTCTTTAGCCTTTCCATTTGGTATTTGAAAAGACTTAAATCTAGTAATTGAATGAAATCACATACCAAGATGACCAAATGAGACATAGTAGGTTCTCAACTCACTCATGCTTCTCTTCTACGGTTCCTTTCTCCGAGTTAGGGAGAACAGTCCCATCTCATGAAAGAACATGAAGATGTTCAGGAACAAATGACCTTGCGCTACGAGGAACGCATCACAGAGCTCCACAGCATCATTGCTGAGCTAAATAAGAAGATTGACCGCCTACAGGGAACAACGATCAGGTGAAGCATTCCAGATTGGTTTTCCAATTTTTGAAAAGGAAATGATCTCAGTTAAATATAGGCTGTGTGATTACACAGGTATAAATAGAGCTCCTTCTTGTGGGAGTCCTGTATGACTAATAACTATTTTCCTTTATCATCCCTATTTTGGCTGTGTTTCACATAAATGTAATGTTCCCCTCTCAGAGTTTAAACAGGCTTGTGTGTATTGTAGCTGGGCATCTTTCTGTTATAATCTTTTAATTATAGAGATGTAAGGAGCTGGCCACAGGAAGACAAGTTCAAGGCCTCTCCCTGACACAGTCTTACTGTTTGGTTTTTATTAAGTCACTTAACATCTCTCAGTGCTCCAAGACTATAAGTTACAGAGCAGTTTCTGGTCGGTATTGCTAGATTAAATTTTCTTTACCAATGAAATCATGAATGCAGAGTAGATACTTCCCTCTTTCATCCCCATCCCTCAAATCTAATTGGTGGTAATGGATTCAAACTATCTGCTAAATGTGGTTTTCTCAGTCATCAAAATGGAGAATGAAAAAACTTAAGCTTGGAAAGGTTAAGTGACTTTCCTGGAGTCGTTGTCATTGGTCGTCAGAGGTAGAATTAGACTCCAGAATTTTTTTTCCTTCACTCATTTCTACAAGAGTTATTGATATCTAAACCATTGGGGTTTTGTCTACTATTCCAGGTTTATTTGGTATGATTTCCATATGTTTTATTGGGTTAAAGATGAAATTTCTTGTTTTCTTAACACGGCTCATGAAACAGCCTTAAGGAAAGTAGATAGTTGGTGCCTACCTCTGTAGCAGTAGCAGAAGGTCTATATAAGTATTTTCTTGCCTGGAAGTCTGCATTAGGGCCATAGAGAAGAAAAAATAAAACAAAAAAACAATGAAATAAAATTCTAAAGATCTCCCTGAAGAATCACAAGGGAGAGGAAATTGATGGATTAGTCATTAATCAGAATAGCAATAACAGTGCAGACAATGTCTATTCTTCTCTTAATATTTTCTTTTTAAAAAATTGTACAAAAAGTTGAAGGTTGAACTAGCCACGTAGGAAGTTATATGTCCTCATTGAGAATGTAAATTACCCATTTTTTCATCTTGAACGATTGAAAATTAGCAGGGTTTGGGCAATACCAAACTTTTGGTGTTCACAAGTAAGTTATAGCAAAATTAGGGAAGATTGAGGATATAAATTCCATTTTATATGCAAGCAGTCACTTTTCAAATAGCTCTGAATGTGAGGTCAGATGGATTCAGGAGGCTGTTAGAAACTGAATTGCATTTACTGAGCCCTTGGAATTTTAATGAATATGAATCATGTGATGGTGAAAAATGACATGTTAGAAGAAGGAACATCATCTAACTAAAAGAAAGACTTAATTTCTACAGTGCTTTGAATTTGAAAGAATGTTACTTACATATCTAATTTATGGTTATTTAAACATGGAGACCATGATATTAATAACATGAGAATTCCTTTGCTATGTTCTATTTGTTCTAAGAAAAGATGAAAAAACGTAAGGCACATAGGCTAGTGGACAAGTTTTTTCTTCGAACTACTGTGGCTCAGAGATTATTCCTCCATCCTAAAGGCTCATGCGCTCAACCATAATGTGATGTTCTTCCAAGATTTTGAAGTATTGTTTTATCCCAAAATACTTAAAAAATATCCTGTTAGCTTTTTATGGTTCTTAGGATTCATATCAGCTGATATGAGTCAGATATGACGTTGAAGATAAAGGAATATAATATGACCTTGGATAATACTGAAACAGAAACCATCCATATTATTGTGATTTTTAAGTGCTAGAGTATCCTTACATTACAGAGTTTAGGGAAGAATTTTCCAATCCTGGTATCCCTGGCCTTTTCCCAATCAGTGGATGAGCATTTCAAGTTCTTACTGTTTGCCAGGTCCTGTGCCAAGGACTGCAGGTACAAAGGAAATACAGTACTTGAGCTTTTGTTTTGATGAAGAATGCAATATGTACATAAATAAATCCATAGAAGATAAATACAGAGTAGGAGAAAGGCAACTTTAGAGGACAAGCTTCTAGCAGCTGGCACCAGGAAAGATATACTGCAGAAGGTGGTGCTTAGCTAAGGCTTAAAGAAAGCCCAGGTTTGTAAAAGACAGAGCAGAGATGAGGAGGGAAGACTTGGCAGGTGTGAAGGACAGCCAGTGCAGAGAGAAGAGAAGTAGAGTATACGCTGTGTGAAATGATCTGTAAAGTGGGTGGAGGAGAGTCAGAAAGCTGGAAAAAGAGAAAAAGAATGGGAAAAGCTTTAAACCCAAATGGAGGAGTTTATACTTGAACCTAGAAGTAATAGGGAGTCACTGGAGTTTGCCGAGTATGGGAACTGGAGAAAGGTGGAAATGGGCAGAACTGTGGTTTACAGAACTCATTGAATCATTTATCCCCTTTGGACTTCAGTTTCCTCCTCTGTAAGATAGTGCCTTCTAGCTCTAAATCCTACAGTCTTGTAAAATTGTGAAAGGTTCTGGTTCAGGTAGATCTGTAGCACAATTAAAAGAAGTTCTCTTTATTCCCTCCAGAAAAGGTTTATTTAGTATAAATTAAAGACAATCCATATGAAAATCACCTTTCTTAATATGGAACAGATTAGAGTAGGTTCAAGAAATATTTTTATGAGTCTGTGAACAATAGATGGTGTAATTAAATTAGCTTGTTAATTTGAATTGCATTGAATTGCATTGGTAAGTGGAAAGCAAGAACCTCTGTGTAGCATCATATTCAACAACCCTACTTAACAGTTTATGTGCAAAACATTGTACCCATTATTAAGAAAATTTAAGAGATAAGACACAGTCCCTAATTTCATTGAGTTTATGGTCTAATAACTGGGTTTTATAGGATGCTCTAAGGTTTTTGTTGTTTTGAGTCATTTCAGTTGTATCCAATTCTCTGTGACCCCATTTGGGGTTATCTCAGCAAAGATACTGGAGTGGTTTGCCATTTCCTTCTCAAGCTCATTTTAAGGATGAGGAAACTGAAGCAAACTAAGGCAAATGACTTGCCCTTGGTCACAAAGCTAGTAAATGTCTGAAACCAGATTTGAATTTGGGTCCTCCTGACTGGCCTCCTCCTGGCTGGTGCTTGCTCTATCTGCTATGCCACCTATCTGCCCTACTCTAAGGTTTACAAATAATTTTCCAAAAAAACCAACCCTATAGGCAATGCTAATATCCCGTTTGTAAATTATTTGAGCTGTGTTACATTCTTCTCCAAACTGCAGAGATCAATCAATAAGAGATTGATCCCTGGCTCAGATATTCATGCATTATGACATACAAATGCACTTTGATTATTCTGGTTTATAAAGTTTAGGTGATTCACATGATGGGGTTGTTTTAGTTTATTTTAGGAAGAAAGAACATCTTTTGTCAGAGCGTTGGTACTTATAGCTGAATGCCCTCATGGTGATTCCAGATACTCATTCCCAATTACATATTTCCTTGAACAATGTTATTTAAAACAGTCATCTTAGAAGTCAACCTCTTCTTCATGTAAAAGAGGGAAATGAAGAAATATATCTGCAATTAACTCTGGAATTTGGTTTTGATAAATTCTGTCAGAGCAGATTTAACCGGAGATCAACCTCCTTCCTCAAGGAGACTTATTTGTTTAGAAAAATCACTTGTCACATTGAAGTGTGTTTTTAGCAAAACAACTTTCAGACTATGGAAAAAGGCAATAAAAAAATCCTAATTCCTCGTAATTCCCTTAGAGCTGGGAAAAGAAAAGACAGATAACTCATTTTGATCAGTTTAACTCATAGTATCACAAGAATGCTCTGCTAGAGTATAACTGGTGTTTCAGAGCAATATGGTATAAGGGAAAATTCAGCGTTTTGGGATTTGGAGGATTTAGGTTTGAGTCCCAGCTCTGTTATGGTTGGTATGACCTAGGACAAGTCACATCACTTCTCTCGTCCTCAGTTTCCTCTCCTGTTTGGACAAGATGAGCTAAGACTAATGTCCTTTGTTTCTCTAAATCCTGTTTTATCCAACTTAGAGCTTCTGAGCCAGGGCTGCCTCAGTTTAGTCTGGTGAGTTAGGTTTGAAATTGGAACAAAACGAGACACTCTATATAAGAAAAGGAGTTTACTTAACAATAGCCTGCAAAGGATTTAGCAAGGAAACAGTGGTGTACGTAATAAAATTTTAAAAATAAACAAAAATAAGTCTTCTTTTGACCAAAAATCTCTAGAAACAGTTGTTAATTTCTTTTTGTCCAGAGATATTTATTGTTTGCTACCTAATAATAGCTTATTTTTGGAACCTGAACCTATATTTTTGTCCCATAATTGACACATTTCTAGTTCATGTTGTTTGGGGTTAAGTGTTAGGAATGATTCAGAAGGATTTAATTTTGCTTTGTTTGTACCTGTGTTCAGTGGTTATAGGTTTTCTTCCTGAATCATCAGTTCAATACTGATACTGTAGTTATGTAGTTATCAGTGCCTTTAGTTACCCATATAATCAGTGTGTGTGTGTGTGTGTGTGTGTGTGTGTGTGTGTGTGTGTGTGTGTGTGTGTTTATGAGAGAGGGAGGGAGGGAGGGAGGGAGGGGGAGAGAGAGAGAGAGAGAGAGAGAGAGAGAGAGAGAGAGAGAGAGAGAGAGAGAGAGATTTTAGAAAGGAAACATGAATGAGCTTATAAGTTTTCCTCCTTATTAGTGAATACATGTGAAAATTGATATCTCATTTAATATATCTTGAGGTTAAATGTTTTCCCATTGTTTCCTTTTCTCTACCATCTCCCTTTCTTTTCTGCAACTTTCATGGGACACTCAGTGGAGTATTTCTTGGAATTACTTTTCCATATAAATCCTGCAGCATCTAGTTGAGTTTGAAATGTTGAAGTTTGAAATATAAGAGAAAAGTCCTATCAGCAGGAGATGTTGGGAAACTGCTCGATATGTCCTGTACATATTCTGTGTTTTATGTGCTGGAGTGCTAGTGTATACAGCCTTCCCCCCACTTGAATTGAAATTATTCAGTAGCTATAACTTTAGACTCCAGGTTAAAGTATTTTCCATTTCAATAATTTATACTCCATTTTATTCCATAAGTGAATATGTCGGCCCATATTGCATGTTTGTACGCATAACATCAGTCCTTGTTCCACTACCTAAGTCTGGAATGTAGGCATTTATTTGTTAGAAAAGGAATCTTCCCTTATCTGTGTGAATGCTTGGGAAAGAATTCATTACCATGTGTGTCTCTAGCCTCATTTTCTCTTGCTCCAGTGACTTTCTCCTGGTCCTTCCACTGTGGGTTATCTTACTGACTCTTTCCTTTGTTTAGGGAAGAAGATGAGTACTCAGAGTTTCGATCAGAGCTCAGTCAAAGTCAACACGAAGTCAATGAAGATTCTCGAAGCTTGGATCAAGACCAAACATCCGTCTCCATCCCTGAGAATCAATCTACCATGGTTACTGCCGACATGGGTGAGTTTCTTAGCAAAACAGCACTGGATTTGGAGTTAAAGTACTTGAGTTTGAATTCTGCCTCTGTCACTTTGTGTGTGACTTTGGTCAAGTCAGTTAACTTTTGGGCCTGAGTGTCCTCAGATGCAAAGGGAGAGCATTAATCTCCAAAATCTCTTCTACCCCTAAATCAGTGAGCTTATAATACTTACCAACATTACAACAAGACTGGAACTGTTTATAGGGGCAGTGCATGTTATGTGTAGGAAATATTGATCTGAGAATTTAAACCAGGAGGGCAAAGAATAAATAATGTCTTCAGGTGAACTAACAGGAGCAGGTAAACTCCAGATAGATACATGACCTTGACGTAAAAGGCTGTATCATAAACAGTTCTTTTAGACTTTGTCCAGTGTAAAGAAAACATAAGGAAGTATTTATACATCATTACTTTTTCTGGAGGTTTGACGAAGTTTCTCAAACAACTCCCTATAAAGGAAATATAGGGAGGTTTAGCCATTGACATGCTGAAGGATTAGCCACAGCCTTAGTGGTGTTTAAGAAGCAAGAGCCAGCTCTGAGAAGTTGGGTTTCTCTGGCTCATGAGAAGAGGCCTTTCCGTAGAGGAAGGAAGAATTGAGTTCTTTGCACTTTTCGTTGCACCTCTGTAAGAGTGCAGTGGAGGATGGGAGAATTTCTTTTCCCATCAATTGGCAATATCATCTTGCAGCTTAGCCATTTACCCATTGAGCCCAAAAGAGAGCAAGCCCAAGAAGTCCAGCTAGGAGACACTAGACCCCAGGACTTTATGGTAAAGAGTGAAGTTATCAGGATCCTACAGTGTGAGGTGTGAGTTGGATTGGCAATGTGTGTTCCCTACATGTCTACAATCTCTGCTAGTGTGCTCTGCATTTGTATCTACTCTTGCCAGTGATGATATGTGAAATTGAGAAGCTCTACTTGGTTTCCATGCTATGGAACATTATTGCTTCATCCTCCCCCAACAAGATAAGCTGGTCACCTGAAAGCTCATCACCTTGTAGATGCACTCAACTTTTGATGTTCAACATCTCAGCTCCCTCAGTTTTTTCTCTGATTGGAGGGCTGGAGGGAAGAGCAATAAATTCTTCCAAAAACCTTCTTTTATAGAAGATTCAAAATGTTTCAAGTAACTCCATTTTCCATCAACACTTCTACTTAGTTTACACTCAAAATGAGTCCTTGATTATCATAGAAACTTACTGTAAAAAAAAATCCCGTTTTCTGCTTTCCTTCTAATTTTGGCTGCATTGTTTTGGTTTGAGCAACATATTTTCAGTTTATTGTAATCAAAAATATGTTTCATATCCCATGATCCTCTATCTCTTCTTTGGGAATGAACTTTTTTTACCTTCATAGAACTGACAAGTAATTTTTTCCCCATATTCCTCTAATATCTTTATTATATCATTCACTGTGTCTAAATCATGTACCAATTTTGAGTTTATCTTGGTATACACTGTGAGATGTGGGTCTCTATATAGTTTCTGCTCTCCATTTTTCCCAGAAATTTTTATCAAATAGTGATTTCTTACCCCAATAACTTGGATCTCTGGGTTTATCAAATACTAGGTGCCTATAGTCCTTTCCTGCTCTACCTAATCTATTCTGTTGACCCCCTACTCTGTTCCTTAGCCTGTACCAGATTGTTCTGATGATTATCACTTTGTAATATTCTTTGAACTCTTACACTGCTTAAGCTACCTTCTTTCACTTTTTTTCGTTGATTCCTTTGCTATCCTTTCCCTTTTGTTCTTCTGGAGGAGTGTTATTATTTTTTCTAGCTCTGTAAAATAATTCTTTGGTAGTTTGATATAATAATAAGTAAATTAATTTAATAAGTAAATTAATTCAGGTAATATTGTCATTTTAGTTATATTGGCTTGGCCTACCCATGAGCAATTAATGTTTCTCCAGTTGTATGTTTGTTTTTATGTGTGTGAAAAGCATTTTGTAATTGTTTTCTTTTAGTTGCCAGATATGTCTTGGCAAGTAGATTCCCAAGTATTTTATACTGTTTACCTTTATTTTAATGGAAACTCTTTCTGCTCCTGATGGACTTTGCTGGTAATGTATACAAATGTTGATCATTTATGTAGGTTTATTTTATATCCTGCAACATTGCCAAAGTTGTTAATTTCTTAAAATAGTGTTTTAGTTGATTGTCTGGGGTTCTCTAAGTGTACCATCATATCATTTGTGAAGAGTGCTAGTTTTGTTTCTTTACTGCCTATTTTAATTGCTTCAATTTCTTTCTCTTCTATTATTACTATGGCTAGCATTTTTAGTACAATATTGAGGAATAGCGTTGATAATGGGCATCTTTGCTTCACCTCTGATTATATTGGGAACCAAACGGAGAAACAGAAATTGAAAGAATCCACCAATCACCACCTAAAAGAGATCTCAAAATGCAAGCTCCCAGGAATATTATAGCCAAATCCGAAAGCTCCCAGGTGAAGGAGAAAATGCTCCAAACTGCCAGAAAGATATAATTCAAATACTGTAGAGCTACAGTCAGGATCACACAGGGTTTAGCAGCTACCATAGGGATGGAGGACTTGGAATGATAATTTTGAAAGGCAAAGGAGCTGGAATTTCAACCAAGAATAGCCTACTCAGCAAAACTGAATATAATCCTTTGGGCTGTTTTCAGGTCATATCACTTTTTTCTCTGGAGGCAAATAGCATTTTTCATTATGTGTTCCTTTGGAATTGTCTTAGATCATTGTATTCCTGGTAATGGCTAAATCATTCACAGTTGTACATCATACAGTATCGCTATTACTGTGCATGATGTTCTCCTGGTTCTGCTCACTTCATTCAACATCAGTTCGTGTAAGTTTTTCTAGGTTTTTCTGAAATTATCCTGTTTGTCATTTCTCACAGAACAATAATATTCCATTAAAACCGTACATTACAATTTTTCCAACCCTTCTCCAATTGATGAGCATCCCCTCAATTTCCAATTTTTTCACCACCACAAAAAGAGCTGCTATAAGTATTTTGGTACAAATAGGTTCTTTACCTCCCTTTTAATGATCTCTTTGGGATACAGACCTAGTAGTGGTGTTACTATAGTAATAAGAAGTATGCATGGTTTGATAGCCCATTGGACATAATTCCTAACTGCCCTCCGGAATGGTTGGATCAGTTCAGAACTCCACCAACAGTACATTAGTGTCCCATTTTTCCCACTTCCTCTCCAACATTTATCATTTTCCCTTTTCGTCATATTAGACAATCTGATGGATGCGAGGTCATACCTCAGAGTTGTTTTAATTAACATTTCTCTAGTCAATAGTGATTTAGAACATTTTTTCATATGACTATAGATAACTTTGATTTCTTTGTCTGAAAACTACATATTAATGTCCTTTGACCATTTATTAATTGGGGAATGACTTGCATTTTCTAAATTTTACTCAGTTTTCTATAGATTTGAGAAATGAGGCCTTTATCAGAGATATTTGCTATGAATTCTCCCCTCCACCAGTTTTCTGCTTTCCTTCTAATTTTATTAGTCTTGTTTGTGTACAATGTGTTAAATTTTATGTAATCAAAATTACCCATTTTGCATTTTGTAATGCTCTCTATATCTTGTTTGGTTCTAAATTCTTCCCTTTTACATAGATCTGGCAAGTAAGCTATTTCACATTCTCCTAATATGCTTATGTGATCCCCCTTCCTATCTAACTTGTGTACCCATTTTCACCTTATTTTTGGATATGGTGTGAGATGTTAGTCTGTACCTAGTTTCTGCCATACTATTTTCCAATTGTCCCATCAGTTTTTGTCAAATACTGAATTTTTTCATCCGAAACTTGGATCTTTAGGTTTACCAAATGCTGAATCAGTATAGTTATTTACCACAATGAACTGTGTACCTAATATGTTCTACTGATCCAGCACTATTTCTAAGTCTGTACCAGATTGTTTTTAATGTTGCTAATCTATTACTGGTAATATTCTTGACCTATAACAGTAAAATACCTCTCCATTCTGAAACTGTAAACATGAACTTGGTAACATGCAGTGGAGTTGCCAAATGCCTCCTTGTTCTGCGTCCTATAATCTCTTTTTGATTAAGTGTTCAGTTCCCTTACTGTCCCTGGGCACAGAGCATAGCTGTTCCTGCCATAACCTCCAAAGCTCAAAGCTCACAACTGCTGCTCCACTCTACCATGCTTTTAGGCAGATTTTTCTGTCCTCCTAAGCTCTCTTGACTAGGAAAAATGACACCCCATGCCTTTTTTTTTTGTTAGTTATCCCACTTAGAATTTGCTTTGATGCACTTTTCAAATTGTTTAGGTAGAAATGTTGAGAAAACTTGGTAATTATGTTTTCTTGACTTTGCCATCTTTACGCCACCCCCTATAAAATTTACTTTTGATCGTTTCAAGTTGTTCATTCCTTTTACATTGTAATGTCATCGCATATATTTTCTTACTCTCCTTACTTCTCTTTACACCAGTTCGCATTAATCTTTCTTCTCTGTATTCATTATCTTCATTGTTTCTTATAGAATGGTAATATTCCTTTACATTAATGTCCCATGATTTGTTTTTCCATTCTCCAGTTGATGGATATATCCTTTATTTTGCTACCACAAAAAGGGTTGCTATAAATATTTTGGTCTATTTAGAGACATTGTTCCTATCAATGATCTCCTTCTGTTATAAGCCTAGTAATAGAACCTCTGGAACAAAGGGTATGGACATCTTTGTCCCCTTATTTACAGTTTCTTTCCAAATGTCTTTATGGATTCACAACCCAACCAACATGCATTGATCTTTCCACAAACTCTCCAGAATATACTATTTCCGTCTTTTGTAGTTCTTGCTAGTTTACTGGGTGTGAGGTGGTTTTGAATACATTTCTCTTATTGGCGATTTAGAGCATTCTTTCATATGGTTCTTAATAGTTTGCAATTCTTTCAAGAATTGTTTGTCCATGTCCTCTGACTGCTCATCTATTAGGAAATGGATTTTGGCTTTAGATACACGCATGCACACACACATATACACACATGTATACATATACACACACGCACACATGTGTATGTATGTTTGTGCTACCTTTATATTGTCGATATCAGACCTTTATCTAAGAAATATGTCAGGTAGTGCCCAGTTTTGAGAGCATATGTAACATGATCTGCTTGATATCAGCCTTTAGGAAAGCTTGATTATTTTAGCTGAAGAATAAGGACTTCCAGGGATCTTCCATAATTGTAGCACATCATTTAAAAAGAGAAAAAACACAGCCTGGTCATTCTAGGTGTGTTGTTTCTAACATTGTATTGACCTTTGGGAAGGATATCTGATACATCCTAAAGAACTTCCTCTTGATGCCAATGATAGGTATCATGTGTTCATATAGTCAAAAGCACTTTTCCCCCAAGCTCATCCCTCAGAGCTTGATTCTATCCTAATTATATTAACTGTTGCATCCAATAATTGACCCCACTTTTCAATATCATAATGAGGAAAATGCTTGAGGACCTTAGGTGCCTTACTGGATTGAGTGCTGGCCCACAACTTGTTCCATCATTCTTCAGTAGATGGACATCCCTTTGATTCTCAATTCTTGGCCACCAAAAAAAGAGCTGCTTTAAATATTTTTATACAGACCTACTAGTCCTATTTCTGGGTCAAAGGGTATGCAGAATTTTATATTCCTTTGGACATTGTCACAAATTATTCTTCAGAATGGCTGGACCAGATGATTACTCCACCAACAGTTCATTATTGTACATTATTTCCCTCATCCCCTTCAGCATTTGTCATTTCTGCTGTTAGGTAGTTTCTTAGAGTTATTTTAATTCCGATTTCTCTAATCAATAGTGATTTTTAGAGCTTTTTTTTTTTGACTACAGATAACCTTGTTTTCTTCTTCTGAATGCTGTCTGTTTATATCCTTTGGCCATTTAACAATTGGGAAATGCCTCCCTTTTTATAAATTTTATTCTTTTATTCCCTACACATGTGAGAAATAAGCCTTCATCAGAGAAATTTGTTGTAAAAAATTTTGATATGACCTCATCGTCTATGATGTGTGTTCATCCTTCGTTGCCAAAAAAGACCATACCATCAGAGACATGATGACATGACTTGCACTTGACTTTGTTTTGAGTGAGGGAGGGCTGTGCAGGTCACCAGCCTCACTTCTTCTCCAGAGCCATCTGAACCCAATGACTAGATTCATCAGGATAACTGGAGATGACCCAGGACGAGGCAATTGGGGTTAAGTGACTTGTCCAAGGTCACCCAGCTAGTGAGTGTCAAGTGTCTGAGGTGAGATTTGAACTCAGGTCCTCCTGACTCTGCACTGGTGCTCTATCCACTGCACCACCTAGCTGCCCCTTTGTCTATGGTACCTTTTAGCAAAACATAGCTTCCTTGATTTTCTCTTTTAATTAGGTTTATTTTTGCCTTTGCTTTGTCTGAGAGCATGATTTCTGTCCCTCCCATTTTTAATTTTTCCTTCAGCTTAATCCTATTAGATTCTACTCCAGTCCTTTATTTTAACTGTGTATGTATGTCTGTTTCAAATGTATTTCTTGTAAACAGCATATTGTTGGATTCTGGTTTCTAATCCATTCTACTATCCACTTCTCTTTTATGGGCAAGCTCATCCCATTCACATTCACAGTTGTGATTACTGTGTATTTCCCTCCATTCCATTATCTTCTTTTTTCTTCCTTTTTATCCTGTCTCTCCTCAGAAGTCTATTTTGCCTCTGGCCACACCCTCCCTTCATCTGCCCTCCCTTTTGTAATCTCTTCCATTTCTCTTGTAATCTTCATTTGGGTAAATTACATTTCTATATGCATCTGAATATATATATACACCTATTCCTCCCTGCAAGAACCAATTCTGATGACCGCATTGCTTGCCACCCCCTCTCCATTTTCTCTTCCATTGTAAAAACTCTTCCTTGCATGCATCTTTTTTGTGAGAAAAATTTCCCCATTCTACCTCTCCCTTTTGCTTTTCTTTCTAACATTTAATGTTTATCTTTTGTACTACTCTCTCTTTGAGTAATGAAAATGAAAAGTTAGCCTCCTACTCTGTCTTTCATGGCCTGAAAATTCTGAAATAGAATTCTGGAACTATAGTTGTCTCTGGTGCTGAAAGAGGCATTTAGTGGAGCAGTTGTATTACCACAGATACACTATTTGTGGGTTAGATTTGGCAAACATACATAATCAAACACATTATTATTATTTGATATACTGTAACAACACGACTTTCCATAGGAGATAGGCTTTGATGTGCCTGCTTTTAAGTAGACTATTTCAGTAGAAAATAATTAATAATAAACATTTATAAAATGCTTAGCATAGTACCTGGCACATGATAGGTATTTAATGTTTATTGATTGATTGATTAATCGTCACAGTAACCCTGGGAGGTAGGTGCTATTAATCTGTAGGATTGTTTTTCTAAATTTGCTAAACGGAGTAGCACACATTAGTCATTAATCTCTATAAAGAGAACAAATAGAATTCTTAAAACCTTTAGAATTTTGTAAATCTAGTGAATAGTTTTAACTAGGACTTTTGAGATCCTGTGTTTTCTTACTTTTCAGAATTTTAGGGCTCTTGAAATACTATGTCCTCAGGATGGAAGCTAAACACATACAATGCCTTTGTTGGTTGTTTGATTTTTTTTTTTTTAACAAAACATGTGCTTGGTGTATGAAAATTTTGGAACGCAACCAAGGAAATGACATGTGGGCAAACCTTGGTTCTTTGCACATTTGTAAGTAACCATTTAAGCATTCAGTAGGCATTTTTAAAAAACCCTGGCACTCAAAAATGCTCTCCTAAAATTTCTTAGACTGAATAAACTTGTATAAATAAGCTTGTGTCTCAAGAATATTTTGGCCTTTAATTTTGGCCTTTAAATTGGGTAACAAGTGTTCTCGAGCTAAGACTCTTTTTAAGAAATATATTTTTATTGATATTTTTATATAAACTGAATGTCTTCTAGTTTTTTTTCTCCCCTATCCCAGAGAGCCGTCCCATATAAGAAATGATATATTTAAAGAAAAAAAGAAGAAAATCAGCAAACCCAATAAATTTATTGAAAAAGTCTGAAAACTTCCATTGTTCCATGCCCATGGACCTACCCATTGGCAAAGGAGTGCAGTAGAAGGGTATTACTTCTCTTCTTTGGAACCATGTTTTTCTTGTCTGAGTAATTTTATAACATTCATTGTTATTGCTTTTAGATTGTTCCTTCTATTTACACTGTTGCAGTCGTTGTGTTTATTGTTTTCCTTGCCTTTGCTGACTTTCTTCTGCATCAGTTCGTATAAATCTTTCCATGATTTTCTAGTCATTATATTCATCATTACTTATAGAACAGTAATATTCCATTATATTTCTGTACCACAGAAATGCTGCTTATACATAGATAGATAGATATGTAGGGAGACAGTAACTTCTTGTCAGTGACTTCCTTTTATTCAATCAAAATTATCAGCTTTATCATTTGCAATCATAACTATCCCTTGTTTGGTTACAAATATATCTACTTATAGCTGTTAAAGATATATGATCTGTTTTTCTTCTAATTTTTTTAAAGCAAGATCTTTAATATTAAGAGGTCACCTATCTACGTTCAATTTTTTGTCAAAAATGGTTTAAGATGTTTGTCTAAGCCAATTTTCATCAGGATGTTTTCCAGTTTTGCCAGCAATTATTTTGTTTTTAATATCAAATAAAGAGTTCTTTCCTAAGGAAATTACATTTTCTAGTTTATCAAACATTGGGTTCCATTGTTCCTTCTTCCCTCTGATCTAGTCTACTCCATCTATCCAGTTCTCTATTTTTAGTCAATGTTAATTTTTTTCCTTCTTCCTTTTTCCTTGGTTTTCTCTCTCTTTCTCTCTGTATGTATGTATGTGTAAGTATATTTATATACATACATTCATCCATGTGACAGTGGTTTTGTTTTTTTTGTTCAATGAGGAGGAGGATTGGAGGGGAGAGGAGAGCATAGGACAAGGGAAGGGAAGGAGTGATGTTAGGGAGGAAGAAAGGGGTGATTGAGACCAAAGACCAAAAAGAACCACTGACAAGCAGGAAGGCATTGGAAGTTATATGTTGAACATACTTAAGAAAAGCAAGCTATAATATGAGACTCATATTTTCATATGCAATGTTTTCTGTGTAGTGAAATAATTATTTTATGATTTAATTCAGAATTTTAAAAAATAAAAATAAATTTAATATAAATGTATACACCATAAGTCTAGTACAAAGTAGTCTATTTAAATGACTACAGGTCTAAATTATATTAGGGAAACTAATATTACATACCCTTGTTACAACAGTAATGCATATTAAAACAAGCAGCTAACAGGATTAGAGGAAATATACTTATCAGTGGCATACAGTGTAATAAAATATACAAAACATCAAAATTGTGTAATTTAAAAAGAAAATTATGCATAGACTAATTTCACTATAGTACATACAGAGAACTAAAACAAATACAAATACAGCAAGAAAATTATAAAACAAGAACATACTTAATGCATAAAGTAATTAATGTGTGTAAGGGATAGGCCTTCCTTAGATGGCTCTCCTTCTTGTTTAGTTTCAGTGTTGGAATGAAATGAGAATCCAGTAGGTCATTCTTCACTTAACAAGAGGAGTTTACTTAGCCGTAGTATAGAAGGGATATTTAAGGCATTGCAGCACTTAGCTTAGATAAACTTGGCCCCCCCAACCCTCATCCCCATCTCCATATGGAAATACATGTGGTCATCAAAGGAGGGTGTCACTTGGTCTTGGGACTCTGGCCAAGTCTTAAGGGCCCTGACTCAAATTCGTTGGTAATACCCTCAAATAATGAGAAAGTCAAAGTCATTGCCAGATGCTACCAGGAAGCTGGATCAAGGAAGGCAGCTAGAGCCTTAGCTCCCTAGGGCAAACAGATTACAAGGACAGCTTTTGTTGCTCTTCGGGAAAAACTAGCCTGACCTATAGGGGCTGAGGGTGGGGTGAATGAAGAGACCTTGTTGGATATTTGTTCCCAACACAACATGCATCAGTGAAGACATTTAATTACATGCAATGCATTGATTCTATGAATAAACATTAGCATTGTCATCTGACTACATTTCTAACTATTTTGCAGATTTCATTTGGGAAGACAAGTCTGGTCACTGTTTTACTAATTCTAGTTCTCCTTTAATATGCTGACTCATCTGCAGCATCCCTCTTCTGGCCGATGGGACTGGATAATCATAATCCTCACTAGATTTATAATGCTGCAATTCTAAGCCTTTGGAATCTCATGAAGCACTCCAGTCACAAATATAGGCCATGGGATTTTAGAGTTGGAAAAAACCTTGGAAATTATCTTGTGTAGCTTCATTTTACAGATAAGGAAAATAAGGCTCAGACAGGTAAAAGTGACTTGCCCAAGGCCACGCAGATAACAAGTAGCAGAGCCAAGATTGAACCCAAGTTCTCTGATTTTACATCCACTGTTCTTTTTTGCATATTCCAACTGACTCCTGATTTTGAAACTTGTCAAAGAATCCTGCAAATCTGAGGCATAGCACTAAAAAGAGATCACAAAAATATCTGTTCAACTGTCAGTGAAAGGAAAGGGGAATTTAAAAGGAAGGTATGGTTGTTTGCATAGCAATCCAGTTCTGGAACTGTTGGCTTGGGAACAACAGAAGGCCTTTAAGCTTAAATTGGTGGTTGGGTGATTGGATGATATTTAAATCTCAGCGTGTCAAATTGCCATGTGACATTTTGAATTACCTTCATGGGTACCTTTTGCAACAGAGGGAAAGAAAGAGGAAGCTCCTTGACATACATGCCAAATGCACTTAATTCTCCTTTTTACAGATAATTGCAGCGATCTCAACTCAGAACTGCAAAGAGTACTGACTGGGCTAGAGAATGTCGTCTGTGGGAGGAAAAAGAGTAGCTGTGGTCTTTCAGTGGCTGAGGTGGACAGACATATTGAACAGCTTACCACTGCAAGTGAACACTGTGATTTGGCTATTAAGGTAACCAGAACAAAATCACAGATCTGTGACGTCATTTCAAAGGTTATAATGAGAAGGCATCCTCTCCCACATTATTCACACTTCCATTTGGGTAGCAGATATAATAAAGAAAACCATGCACAGTGTATTGTGCCACCAAGCAGAGAACAGATGATCAGTTCATTAAATTAAAGTAGTAACGTCCATAAAGTAGACAGCTGAGTTCATTTATTGTGCAGTCAATGAGCAATTTACACAGATATAATTAAGTTATTTAAATGTTGAGCCAGATTCTTTCAGTGTCCTAGCAGTTGCTATGTTATATTAATCACCATGGAAGCCCTATTGCTTCTTTCAAGAATATCATTTAATTCATGGTGCTACTAAGACCAAAGTAAGTTTGAGTCTAGCTTTTAGATTAGTTATAGTCATAAAGAGCCAATGCCATGTTCCAAAGTCTGCAGACTTCGTCCCAGCTAGCATTCTGATATGCTCTATGATAGGACCATAGACCTGAAATTGGAAGGTACTTCAGATGTGCCATCCAATCACTACTTTACAGAAGAGGAAACTGAAGCCCTGGGAGGTCGAGTAATTTACACAAGGTCAAATAGGTAGTAAACATGAGAAGAGGAATTTGAACCTAGGCCCTTCCTTGGACTCCAGAGCCAGTGTCCGTTCCATGATATCTCCATTTATAAATGCATATCAGAATTTACAAGAGAGAAAAATCTGCGAGTCAACAAGCATCTTTAAAGGACCTACTAAGGTAGTGGTAGGTGGATAGTACTAAAAATGCAAACACAGGCAAAAATGGCCCCTGTCCTCGAGGATATTCTAAGATTACATGAGGAAAACAACATACAAGATTAGATGATTAAGAATAGATGGAAGGTGTGCTGAGAGAGGCAGCTGGGGCAACTGGAAAGGTGTCCTACAGAAAATGGTATCTGAGCTGTCTCAAAGGAGGCCAGAAGAACCTCATAGACAGATGTGAAGCAGCACAATATTCTAGACTTAATAAATAGACAGCACAAAGGCACAGAGTTAAGTAGTGGAGTATTACAATTAGTCTAGCATTGCTGGATTAGAAAAGGGAGTAAAGCGTAAAGAAATTAGAAAGTTAGGAAGGGCCCAGATTATAAAATGCTTTAAATGCCAAACAGAGAACATTATATTTGATTCTGGAGGTTAAAAGGAATCTATTGGAGTTCATTAAGCAAGGAGGGGTAAAATGGTAAGACAGATCTGAAGAACTTTAGAAAAGTTACCTTGGTAGTTGATTAGATGAGGGATGGTAGTGGGGAAAACCTTGAAGGAAGGAGACAAGTTAGAAAAGTACTGCAGTAGTGCATTTGAGAGACCTGAACTAGGGTTGTGGCTAAGTGAGTGGGGAAAAGTGGACCCTTCCAATAAATACTGTGAGGTTAGAAACAAGACTTGACAGCAGTTTGGATATGTGAAGTGAATGAGAAGAGTTGAGAACTATACCAAAGTTGTGGATCTGGGTGGCTTTAGGATGATAGTGCCCTCCATGGTAATAGAGGAGCTCAGAGGAGAGGAGAGTGTTAAAGAAAAGATAATGAATTCTGTTTTGGACATGTTGAGTTTGGAGCTATGAGACATCTAACTTGAAATAATCGAAAAGGAAGTTGTTGATAAGGAGAGACACTAGGGCTGAGGATCATCACTGAACACATAGGAGATCACCAAGTGAGATAGTATAAAGAGAAAAAGGAAGGAAGCCTAAGACAGTTCCTTAAGGGACACTTTTGTGCAGTAGACATGGCATGGATGATGAACTAGCAAAGGAAATTGAGGACTAGTTAGAAGAAGAACAGGGGAGAAGAATGTCACGAAAGCCTGGAGAAAAGAGAGTGTACAGGAGTAAATGGTAATTAGTATAGTCAAAGGCTGCAGAGGGATCAAGAGGTTTGAAAATCAAACAAAGGCCATTAGATCTGTCAATTAAGAGATCATTGGTAATTGGAGAAGACAATTTCAGTACCATGATGAGATCAGATGACATATTGTAGAGGGTGAGAAAGAATGTGGCTAGATTGGTGAAAAGTCATTAGCTTCATAACAAAAACAACTTGGAATATATATATATATGTATATATATATATACATACATACATACATACATACATACGTATGTATATATATATGTGTGTACGTGTCTATGTATATATACATGCATACATGTATATAAGTGTGCATGTGTGTATATACATATATATATATATACATATATCCTATTGACAGAGGATATAAATATACAAATACAAAAGGGAGCCCTTTAAACATATTATTGCCTACTCATACTTGGTATATAAAACCGAAGGAGTTTCCTTGCCCAAAATCACATAGCTAACGAGTGTCAGAGGAAGAACTTGATCACGCTTCCTGATTCCAAACCCTGTCATCATATATGATGTAGCTTCTGAGCCTCCTAACGTAAGAATCTGAATAGTTGTAAAAGATGTTTAAGTTATAACCAGGGGGCTGCTTATATCAAGGCACCATCTGGTTCAGCGTTTGGAAAGGAATGACCATAAATTAAAGAAAATGTTTTTATCAAAAAATCTTCACTATCCCAAAGAAAACTAGCACATACAATGATTGATCTTTATTACTTACCTTAAATAAGTATTTAACCAGTACAGCTTCAAAACTTAAAGGCAGGGCAGAAGAGCAGCAGTGGTGTCGATTAGGTAGGAGGGAATGCAAAAAGAGGCCAGCAGAGCTTTCTGAGACCCCTAAAACCACTGGACTACAATCATCCCTAAGCACAAGTCAGAGAGAGTGACATGGACAATAAATTGTCTTCACTTGGATGAACAGGCCTCTTTGAGAAGAGCATTAGGTCTAAAAATATGAGCTCTTAAAACTGGAAGTCATGTTATCATCATTGCTCTCATATACTGAAAGAAGACACAGAAGTATGTTTCTTTCTTTCTTTTTTTTTAATGTGGTGATACCCAAACATAGCCCTGTGGACATGATTTTGTCCTAGCCTTGTTTGTTTGAAACCTACCTGCAAGGTATTCACTGGAGCCGCTTGGAAATTCTGGTCTCCTAGACTATCCTGTTTGGTAAATATGTTTCAGTATAATTGCCTTGCCCGTTAGTAGCTTATGATTATCATTACGTGATTTATTTTCTTTGCCCTTCATCTAAACTAACACAGTATTTCAAAAAACAAGAAAAATTGTTAACTTTTTGTCCCAATTTCCCACAAGTTACTTTCCTTTTAAGAACACACATAATAGTGAACTCCCATTTCTAAAGACTATTAAGGAAGGCTTTGTAATGACACAAATCCATCAAAGACCATGTCTGTCTCCTATATCACAGAAGGCCATTTTGTTTTTGCCTGTTTCAGAACTGAAGCTTATTCATGCAATCTGAGTTCCTATGATGCACGAAGAGCTCTATTACAGTGAAATAGCCTATCTTGTCACTGAATTGGTTTTAAAGGACCTATAAACAGGGAAGTTTCCAGTCAGATTTTGTATGAGGCATTCAACATATTTTTCACAGAATTTAAGGATTACTAATTATATGAGGAAGCAGCTTGTTGATGAATTATATGATCCTGAGTTTATATATTTTTGAGATTCTTAATCTAGAGTTTTAAAGGTAATAAGCATCTCTTAAGTGCCTACTGTGTTCCAAGAAAGGTGCTAGGGATCCAAAGACAAAAATGAAGCAACTTTTGTTCTCATAGAGCTTAGGGTTTGTTTTGTTTGTTTTTTGAGAAATGTGTACATTAAATTATATTTTAAAATACAGAACAGGCAAAAGATAAATTTTTGTAGAAGAGATTACTAATAGCTGGGGGGGACTAGGAAAATCTTCATTTTAAAGGTAGTGCCTTAGCAGAGTTTTGAAGGAAACAAGGAATTCTAAGATGGGAGTGTGGAAGGAACATATTTCAGGCATGGGGGTATCTAATATAAAGGTACCGATATAAGACATAGAGAGCTGTAGGAGAGAAACAGCAAAGACAGTTTGGCTGAACCATAGAATATGAGACAGTGATATCAATAAGGTTTGTGTGGTAGTTTCGAGTTAGGTTGTAAAGTTCCTAAAAAACAAACAGGAACTTAATATTTGATCCTGGAATCCATAGAAATTGACAGGAGTTTGTTGATTAAGGGGGTACCATGGACAGATTGGCACTTTAGGAAATTGACTTTGACAATTATATGTAGGATGAAACTGTGTGTAGATTGTAAGGGGAGAGACTTGATGCAGGGATCAGTTAGCCTAATGCAGTAGTATTGACAAGAGGTGATGATAGCCCAAACTAGGGTGATAGCCATGAGGGTAGAGATTAAAGGGACATTCTAGAAATTTGGGTGTGGAAACAGCAACATTTGGCAACTGATTGGATGTGTGATATGACGGCAAGTAAAACAAGTATATCCTTGGATAACATTAAGGTCATGAACCTGAGTGACTGGAAAAACGATAATACCTTTGACAAAAATAAGGAAGTTCAGAGGAGGGGCCTATGGCAAAAGATGAATTCAGTTTTTTTACATGTTGAAACTGAAATGCCCATGGGACATCCAGTTTTAAATACCCAGTGGGCTATTGGAGATGTGCAACTAGTTTTTTATATATTTGGTGAATATCTGTGTAGAAATAATTAAAATTGCAGAAGGTGATGAGATCTCTAAGTGAAAGATCAAATAAGATAATATTTATAATGCACTTAACAAAGTGCCTGGCATATAGTAGGCACTTAATAGTTGTTTATTCCCTTTCCTACAAAGAAAAGAGAAGATGATCCAGAATAAAGCCCAGAGTTAGGGGATGTGATCCGGATGATGAACTAGCAAAGGCAACTTAGAAGGAGGCAGGATGGAGATGAACCAGGAGAAAGAGCAACCTAATAAAAACCCAGAAAGGAGAAGGCATCGAGGAGGGAGGAAAGTCAGTGGTGTCAAGTGCAGCAAAGAGTTTAAGAAGAATGAGTGTGAACTTTGAAAATGCATGAAGATTTGGCTATTAAGAAATCATTGGTAACTTTAGAGAGAGTAGTTTCAGTTGAGTAATGAGACTGAAAGTCAGATTACTAAAGGGTGAGAAGTGAGTGAGAGAAGTAGATATAAAGGTTGTTGATGGCTTTTTCTGAGAGCTGGACTGTGAAAGAGAAGAAAGTCATAGGATGATAGCCTGAGTGGATGACAGGGTATAATGACATGTTGGGTTGTTTTTTTTTTTTCCCTCTAGCATGCAGATTTGTGTAAATTTCAAGAAAAGAGCCAGTAGATAGGGAAAAATTGAAACTTAGAAAGTAAGTCAGGATGATAATGAGTCCAGTCTGCTCCAGCAGCTGGGAGGCAGTGGAATGAAGAAGGGTTAGCCTTATTAAGGAAAAGAGTCACCCCTTCATCAGAGATTGGAGTAAAGGAGGATATAAAAAAGTTTGAAGTCAACATTTTTTAAAATGTAGAGGAAGAAAAAAGGGAGTTTTTGAGCAGAGGTCTCTATTCCCACAAGTAATGTATGAGGTATGTTGAACTGAGAAGATTGAGGAAGGAATAATGTGAGAAACTTGAGAAGAAAAAGATTAGAACAATCTCTATGAAGGGTAGGTCACACAATTGGGGAAGAATAAACGAATTGACTTACTATGGTGAGGACCCAACTGAGATTACATAACACAATTTAAAAAGTACTTATGTTGAACATTACAATTGCCTTTATAGATGTAAACCTAGGAAAAAGAATGTTTTTCCCACTCATTAAATTTTTGAACATAGTTTATGACTATACTGCCTCTCTCTGCTGGAATAAACTCATTTGTAAAATAGGGAAATTATTAAAAATTTTAAGTTTTGTAAGAATATAATTAATCTTAAATACCATTTTAAAAGCAATCATTGTACCAGTCTCAGGTGGGCTCTTATTTATTTATGACGCTTTTTTTTCTCTCTCCTTTATCTCCAAAGTTAATCTTTCCTTTTTTCTGCGTTGGGTTTTTGTAGACAGTTGAAGAGATTGAGGGAGTATTGGGTCGGGATCTCTATCCCAGTTTGGCTGAAGAGAGATCTCGATGTGAAAAAGAACTAGCTGGCCTAAGAGAAGAGAATGAAAGCCTGACCGCCATGTTGTGTAGCAAAGAGGAAGAACTCAACAGGACCAAAGCCACCATGAATGCGATCCGGGAAGAGAGAGACAGACTGCGAAGAAGGGTGAGAAGTCTGATCCTATAGATAGCTTTTAAATCTTCTTTTGAAAGTATGTTTCCAAGAAAAATTGGTGCAGAGAGACTCCATCTTAAACTTGTATAGCATTAGAAGTTTTAGCTTTCCCAGACCATTATTTATAGAGTAATCTTTTGAAAATATGCAGTCTTAAAGTATGAACAAATTGAGATGTTTTTTTTTGTAAAGCACTCATGGAGAGGTATTTTCACCTTATATCAGGGAATGTATCAATAATGGTTAAATTGATCATTTCAAGAGTAAAAAAGTATATCAAATTTGTTTTTTAGAAAAAGTGATTTTCAAAGTTACGATTTCTCCATCAAAGACACTTTGTTTGTCTTGTTTTGTGTTAGATCTGGTTTGAAAGAAAAGAGAGAACTAAACAAAAGCAAGACATCTCTCAGTAAATATTTTAATTCTCTCTGAGCTTAGTTCTCAATCTCCTGGCTATCCCCAGTTTCATTCTCCTTTTCTGAGTGTCTTGCAGTAGTGTGCCAATTTAAAATCTTTATTTTTTGAAACATGTCCAGTAGGAATTCAATTGGGAGAAAACTGAATTACTCCAAACAAAAAAATTTAGAGAACACAGTTAGCCCCTGTAGCCACTTAACTCTCATTACCTTCTAAAAGACAACTTTGAAAGGTGTGATTTTTCTCTTAATGTCACCACTTGTGATCATCACATTCATTTCCAAATTGTATGCATGTTAATTTTCTTATGAATTTTCATCATACTTGAGTGAATACAGGAAATTTTTAATTGGTATTTTTTTTAACAACAGTCATATTTCTTAAGGACTGAGTATAACAATATTTCTTAATTATTCAACTGGGTGGTCTCTAACATTCTGGGTTTTTGTTTTTTTTTTAGTGTTCTAATATTTTATTTTTTCCAATCATACATATGAAGAGTTTTTAAGAGTCCTTTTTTAAAAATTAGGGGTTTCAAATTCCCTCCAAAATTTGTCATTTTCCTTTTCTTTCATATTAGCCAGTCTGGTAGGTGTGGAGTGGTACCTCAGAGTTGTTTTAATTTGCATTTCTCTCATCAAGCCTGATTTAGAGCATTTTTTTCATATGACTAGAGATAGCTTTGATTTTTTTCTTCTGAAAACTGCTCATGTACTTTGGCCATTTATCAATTGGGAAATGGCTTGTATTCTTATGAATTTGGCTCAATCTTCTATATATTTGAGAAATGAGGCTTTTGTCAGAAAAACTTGATGTAAGTTTTTTTTTCTCAGTTTTCTGCTTTCCTTTTAATCTTTGCTGCATTGATTTTTTGCAAAGTTCTTTTAATTTAATGTAATCAAAATTATCCATCTTTTATATCCTTTAATTCTGTTTCTTGTTCGGTTATAAATTCTTTTCTTATCCATAAATCTGACAGGTAAACTATTCCATGCTCCCCCAGTTTTTATGGTATCACCATTTATGTCTAACTCATGTACCCATTTTGACCTTATCTTGGTATATGGTATGTGATGGTGTTCTATATCTAGTTTCTGCCAAATTACTTTGTGATTTTCTCAACAATTTTTGTCAAATACTGAGTTCTTGTCTCACAAATGGGGATTTGGGATTTATAAAAACTACATTACTATGGTCATTACCTACTGTGTATTGTGTACCTAATCTATTCCACTGATCCACCACGCTTATCTCTTGGCTAGTACCAGATTGTTTTGATGATTACTGCTGTGTAATACAGTTTCAGAGTGTTCCTTCACACTTTTTTCATTAATTCCTTTCATATTTTTGATTTTTGTTCTTCCACATGAATTTTGTTACTATTTTTTGAGCTCTATAAAATAATTTTTGGTAGTTTGGTTGGTATGACACTGAATAAATAAATTAATTTAGTAGAACTGTCATGTTTATTATATTAGTTCAGCCTACCTAAGATCAATTGGTGGTTATCCTTTGTTCTAAGAGAGGACCAAAATGACATCACTATGTCAGGGTCAAGTTATAGCCTGTTGGACTGTGGCTGATCAGGTCAGTACAACCTCAAAAGGCTCTACTACAAGTCAGGCACAAATAGTCCATGTGAACATTTGGAATGGAGATGTTTCTAAATTTGTACAGCTCATGTTTCTTTTACACTACTGCAGTTCTGCTTTGTTCTTAAAGCACAGCACCTTCTTTGATATAGGCACACCATACTAGGCACTCTTGTGCCAGGTCAGTTGTTTTTTCAATGAAGTATTTCAAATTTTTCCCTTTTTTTCATTCATTTGATTTTGTTTGATTGTTTCTAGATGCCTCACAGAGTCATTAATTTCTACTTTGCCAGTTCTAATTTCTAAGGAATTATTTTCTTCAGTGAGCTTTTGTACCTCCTTTTCCATTTGGCCAATTCTACTTTTTAAGGAGTATTTTTCTTCAGTGAATTTTTGCACTTTTTTTCCCATTTTTTTTGTTTTCTTTACCAAAACTGTTGATTCTTCTTTCATTATTCTTTTGCTTCACTCTCATTTCTTTTCCCAGTTTTTCCTTCATCTCTCTTACTTGATTTCTGAAATCCCTTTTGAGTTCTTTCAGTAAATGTTTCCAGGCCTGCCACCAATTCACTTGTTTTTCTTTGAGACTTTGCATATAGCTGTTTTGACTCTGATGTAATCTTTTGCGTTTGTTCTGAGCTTGCTGCCTAGGTTCCTTTTTTTTTTATTGCTTGCTTATTTTTCCAGCCTATTTCTTGATTTCCAACTTTATGTTAAAGTTAGGTTCTACTCCCAGGGTGGAGGGGCGCTGTCCCAAGCTTCAAGGTTTTTGCTCTGCTGTTTTCAGAGCTAGTTCTGGGAGCCTCTACATATTCAGTTCTTCCAAGGTGATATAATCTAAGGAGAGGTGCAGTCACCACTCTTCTGACCTTTGCTATGGTCTGTGTGCAAATTCCAACTCTTTTCCACTCTCAATTACCAGAGTCCTCTCTCCATTGTGGCTGTGAGATTAGTGTACTAGTGCTTTTCCTTAAAGTACAGCAACTTGGGCCTGTATCCCAAATTCCAGTATGGAAAATGCAACAGAGTCCTTCACCCAGTGCCCCCAAAGGGTCCTCTGTAATCTCCTTCTGATCAACTATTTGACCCCCTTACTGTCTGTGGCTGAGAACTCTAGAAGTTGCTACTAAAGATTCAGTCACATCTGAGACCTCGCTTCCTTGGTACACTGTTGGCTTGAGGGGCACAGCCTGCTGCTGGCTTTTTAGGGTGTGGCCCATGCTGGACCTCCACTCTCTGTGAAGTGATCCAGACTTTTTCTGTTGACCTTTTCAGTCTTGATTGGAAAATTGTTTCACACCATCCTCTTGTTGGTTTTGCCACTCCAGAATTTGTTTTGAGGAATTATTTTCAAGGTATTTGGAGGGAAATTTAGTAAAGGTCAAATGAGTCCCTCTCTTTACTCTGTCATCTTGGCTCTGTCCTCTAAAACGCTTAACATTTTTTTCAAATAAAAATCTTTGATTTTACATCAGAAGCCATTTTCCACAGGCCAGGGTAAGTCACCTCAGTCAACAAAAGTTTTTATCTATGCAGAGTAATGAATTTGCTTACCCCTAAAGCTTATACCACATGTAATTTCCTGGGTGTTTCACTACTAGAGAATTATGACTAATACCCTATTTAATTACACTTGCCCTTCTGTATATGCATTTTATTATGTGTCTCTTTGTGGATTCTCCCAGACAGGAGAGTCCTGTCTTAAATTGTAATTACACACTGTGGAAAGCAATAAATCCCCTTCCCCTTCCTTGACCTGAGATATCAGAGGTAGTGAGGCACTGGAAGAGTCCTGGCAAAGAAGAAAATTCAGCTAGGTCAACCTTTCTGCAATGTCCTCCCACACCTCTGATGTCAACCTCATTCTGGGTCAAATGCCAACTTGTACATGCCTGAACATTACTTGGACACAACCATTTTCAGAAATTACAGTGACTCTTGTTGGGATATGAGAATGGATCATTCCTGCTTGACGAAATTTGTTAAGTTCATGTTACATTCTTAGAATTTAGAGCTGGAAGATACCTCTCAAGGGCCATCTTTCCCCACCCCCTCTTTTTTACAGAAGGGAAAACTGAAACTCCAAGAGGTGAACAACTTGCTTGTTAACTTGGTCAGTAATTTTTTTTTAAGAAACCCAAGTTGGTATTTTCCTAATGTTCCCCTCACAAAAGAATGTTTTCAGGACATATGGTCTATCTCAAATTCCAGTCTCATAGACTTAGACAAATATCAGTGTTACTGACTGATTTATTATTAGAGTAACAAACTATTTATAAACCTATTTAAATAGTTCAGTAGTTTTATCAGGTGTAAGAAATATCACAAGTGAAATCACACTATTTATCATATACAGCTGCTACCTTCTCCTTAACACTAATAGATGCACAGCCTAACACTTTTCTCATCCACAGAATAAACTCAGATCTGTGTCAGCTCTTGCCAGAATGACAGTTAAACTGTAACTCCTGAACTTAATTTGCTTTTAAAGATGCAGTTACAATGTCATTAGTCTTTGCGGAAGAGATGTATATACGGGTTTACATTTATTTCAAACTGTTCTTGGGGAAGGAAGCAAGCATTTATTAAGTACTGGAAGTAAGCATTTATTAAGGACCTATTATACTCCAGGCTAAACTCTTTGCAAATATCTCATTATCCTTATAACAAGGTACGATTGTTATTATCCATTATATTTCACACGTGTACATGTGTATATATACATATACACATATGTATTCTATATATGTGTATAATATGTATTATATGTATATATAAAACATACTATATGTGTATATATAATGTGTTCTCTATACGTTTGTTATTTTTATTATTAAATACTATTATACCATATGCCTGTCTCTCCCATTTTACAGCTGAGGAAACTAAGACAACAGTGGTTAAGTGATCTGGTCAGGGTCATACAGTTAATAAGTGTCAGAGGCCAGATTTGAACTCAAGCTTGTGAATTCAGGATTTCTGAATCCAGGGTCAGTACACTACCTCACCTAGAATAGTTTACTAGTTTACTTTGAATATCATGTTCTTTCCTTTCCTTGACTGTATATGGTCTATTTGTCCATATTATGCCAATTATTCCCCATCAATCAATAAGCAATCTATAACACTTATTAAGCACTGGGGAAGCAAAGAAAAGGAAAAACAGACACTACAGTCTGCCTTCTATATATATGGAGTAGATAAAAGGTCACCTTAGAGGGGAAGGCTAAAGCAATGGGAAAAGTGGTGGATTGGGAGAAGACAGAGAGAGGAAGAGGAGAAGAAAGATGACATTTAAGCTGAATCTTGAAGGAAGGGTTTCTAAGAGAAAGAGAAGTTAAGGGATGGAAAGGCATGGAGATAGGAGATGAAGCATGTTGTATGAGGAACTCTGGAAAGTACAACTGATTTTGCAATTTCTTTTATATCGTCATAGCCTTTATATAATATTTAGTGTGTTTTTTTCAGATGGGTTATGATTTCCTAACAAATTTGAACCTGAAGTCACTTTAGCTTGTCAGCAACATGAGGCTATTTAATATCTATATTTTTATTCTACCCAAATTTATTATGTAGAGAATATAAGCTTAAATTTACTAGATCAATAGGTCTGGTATTTTCTTCTTGTATACCTATAATTAAAAAAAAGTGCCTTCTGTAGGTTTTCTAAGACTTATTAGAAATTTAATGAAATCATTTATTAATTCATTCAGTTAAGCAGTTATACTGATTTGAAAAGCACAACATTTTCATTATTTCAGACAGATCATTAGGAAATGGAATGGTTGATTATTTCTATAGTTTTTTAAGTCATAGCCATTATATTCTTCACTTATGAAAGTGGATTCAACCAAAGTTTCAACTTATCCTCACTATATGTTTATCAGATACACTTTTTAGTCTGGCTTGTAGCAAAATGTCCATGCTCTTTCCCCAGATTGCTTAGTGAAGCAAACTTCACATCACTTGACACATGAGTCTCACTGAATCACTGACTTCAGTAAGAAGTAAGCCATTTTCTTAGCCTATACCGACTCCTCTTTAAGTTTTAATATGAAGACTTTGAAAAGTTTCATGGCTTTTAGTCTCTCTGTTTATTTACAAAGGAAGTGAGCGACGCACCTTCCCTACTGACGTACTTCTGGAGTCTAAGAAGGAAGCCATCTGAGAAGATGGCTCCAGTTGCTGAACTTCACCAGTTTATTTGAGTCTTGGTCTCTTTCCTTTGACTGTCCACTTAACTAACAAAGTGGGTGTTCAGTCATTTTCAGCCACATCTGCTCTTTGGGGTTTTCTTGGCAAAGACATGGGAATGGTTTGCCATTTCCTTCAACAACTCATTTTTATAGATGAGAAGACTGGGGCAAAAAGGGCTTATCTAGGAAGCGTCTGAGGCCAGATTTGAACTCACAAAGATGTCTTCCTGACTCCAGGCCCAGAATGCTACCCACTGTGTCACCTAGTTACTCCAGTCTTCAACAGCAAGTGACATTTATTTCTGTTGCTGTTTCCAACTCCATTCCTCCCTAGAACTCCCTGCCAAGTCTGGTAGTCTGAGCCTACTCTAGCATATCACCCAGAATTATAAGCTTGTCCTCTTTTGGCACATTGATGATAAGGGTCTCTAGGTCTTCATAAAATTTTTCTTTGACCTCCTCAGTGTTCGTCATGGTGGGAGCATAGGCACTGATGATGATGGCATGGCATTTTCCTGCAAGTGGCAATTGCATTGTCATGAGCCTGTCATTCAGTTCTTTTGGCAGGCATACCAGCTTGCTGACTAGATTAGTTTTAATTGCAAAACCCACATCAGCTTCACGGTGCTCCTCTTCACTGTGCCCACTCCAGAAAAATGCATATCCAACTCCAACTTCAGTAAGCTGGCCTTCATTTGCCAACCTTGTTTCACTCAGGGCTGCTATTTGAATGCAATACCTGTTGAGTTCTCTTGCAACAAGAGTAGTTTGTCTTTCAGGTCTACTGGATTTTGTGTTGTCTAGAAGTGTGTGTACGTTCCATGTACCAGTGGTGAGTGGAATCATCTTTGCAGATATTTTTGTACATTTTGTACATTTCTTTGTGTTTTGACCACAGAGTGGGATTCCCCATCTGCTGTGGTAATCAGGTTGGGGTTGGGTAAGTGGACAATTTTTAGGGCACCTTTTCTAGCCCCTTCCTCACACCAGGAGGTGAGCAGTACGATCCTTAAAAGGCTGATCAGATACCTGGGGGCTGCTGAGTGCCACTGCTGCTTCCAGTGAGAAACGTCTCTATGGCCTGGGCCACCTGTGTGCAGGGTTGTGGCTACAGCTCCCAGTGTATGCACACCTGCTGCTTCATCACTTGCCTGTTGCCACAGGACTTTGAGGCATAATAGTGAAATAGTATGGGTGATGTCTTTTGATTTGTGCGTAAATTGGATTTAAGTGAGGCAGAGTTGCACAAAGTCATCAGCCTCGCTCTCTCCTCCAGAGCCATCATAGTCCAGTGGTAGAACAGAGTCAAGATGACTGGTGATGGCTCAGGCTGCAGTGGATGACCTTGGCATCTTTGGTGTCTAACCATGCACATTGCCTGCTTCAGCTGCCTTCATGGTCGTTGGAAAAAATTGTTCTCATTCGCCCACTCCACCAGGGGAAGTCTTCACATGCTTGGGGTAGACAACCCCCTAACTCACCAATGGACTTGAGACCCCTTGGTTACCCTCAACCTAGTTTGGCCCATCTGCCAAAACGGTTTACCAGGGTGTGGCCACTGTACATGCTGCAGCTTCTTGGAGTCACAGATGAGAGTTGGGTGGAACAAGTGAACACCAAAGGTGGAAAGAGCCCCAAAAAAGGGCTTGGCAGCCATCATATTAAAGGTATTGGTCCTCCCTGAACACACCCTACACCCCAAGGATGCCTCCATTGTCCATCTCAATAAAGATAATGGGAAAAGATTGTCCTGTGACAATCACAGCGGGGTGGTCTCTCTCTCAGGCATTGCTGGCAAGATTCTTGCTGAAGTTCTCCTTCAGAACTGAAAGCTGATCCTTCACCTGGAAGATGGTCATCTACCTGAGAGCCAGTGTGGCTTCAGAAAGGGCTGAGGAACAGTTGATATGGTGTTTGTTGTCTGACAACTCCAGGGGAAATGCCAGGAGCAGAACAGAAGTCTATACACAATGTTTGTAGATCTGACCAAGGCCTTTGACACTGTTAGTCATGAGGGCTTATGGAAAATCATGTCAAAATTTGGCTGCCCAAAGAAGTTCATCAGTATTGTACATCAATTTCATGATGGCATGTTTGCCCGGATTTTTGATGGTGGACAAAGCTCTTGTGCCTTCCCAGTCACTGATGGAGTGAAACAGGGCTGTGTGCTTGTTCCCATGCTTGATGTTTTCAGCCATGTTATCAAATGCTTTCAATGAAGGTGAGTGAACACAGCATCAAGGTCAACTACTGTACTGATGGTAAGTTCTTCAATTTGAAAAGGCTACTAACCAAGACCAAAGTGGAGGGAGTGTTGGTGCATGATTTCCTGTTTGCAGATGATTGTGCACTCAGTGCAGCCTCTGAAGCTGAGGTGCAGCAAAGTATGGATCAATTCTCTGCTGTCTGTGCTAATTTTGGCCTAATAATTAACACCAAGAAAACACAGGTGCTCCATCAGCCACCACCACATCATCCACACATGGAATCATTGATTACAACAAATGGAAAAGTTTTGAATGCTGTGGATAAGTTCACTTACCTTGGTAGTGTGCTTTCCAGGGATGTACACATTGGTAATGAGGTTGATGAACACATTGCCAGAGCTAGCTCTGTGTTTGGGAGGCTCCAAAAAAAAGTTTGGGAGAAGCGGTATTAGACTGACTACCAGACTGAAGGTCTACAGAGCTGCTGTGCTGACCTCATTGCTGCATGCCTGTGACAATCTACCAGCACCATGCCAGGAAACTGAATCGCTTTCATCTGAACTGTCTTTAGAAGATTCTGAAGATCACCTGTCAGGATAAGGTACCAGACACTGAAGTCCTTGCTCAAGCTGAACTTCCAAGCATTCAAACTATGCTTCAGAGAGTGCAACTCCAAAGAACTGGCCACGTTGTTCAAATGCAAAATGTACACTTGCCAAAAAGACTAATTTATGGAGAACTCACATGGGGCTGGTGATCACATGGTGGTCAGAAGAAGCGACACAGCGGCACTCTCAAGGTCTCTCTCAAGAACTTTGGATTTGACTGTGCAACATGGCAGACCCTGGCATAGGACCACTCAGCATGATGTGCCCACATCAGAAAGGGTGCTGTGCTCTCTGGGCAAAGCAGAATTGAGACAACACAAAGTAAACGTAGGATTCACAAATTTGGAGTATCCACCCCAAAAATTCATACGGACTATCTGTACCTAACCTGTGGTAGAGCATTCCAAGCTCATATTGGTCTGATCAGCCACAGTCGGACTCATTGAAACTTCCCTTTATCATGGTGATGTCATTTTGGTCCTCTGAAAACTGGCAACAACCAACAACCAGCTAACAGAGGGAATATGTGTGGCTGGTAAGACTGAGTGTTGGTTTAACAAACACTGAACAGGTATGATATGGTCGTGTTTTTTGTCCTAAATGACCTAAGTTAAGTTTGAACTATGAGAAGAGCCATCATCTCCAAGCCAATGCTGAATGACTGTTGTTTTCATTTTAGATAAGGTATAACAGATCAGAGATTGTAAGGGCCTTAGAAATCATGTAATCAAATCCATTTAAATTTGAAAAGCTGAGGTTTGGGGTGGAGTTGGAAGGGAAGGAATGACTCCTGTAAGGTTACATTTTAGAATTTGCAGAGGCCTTTTGAATATTCGTCTTAATCTAATCAAATTGACTAATAAATAAGTAAATAAATTTAATTATCTTTAAAAGGCCATGAAAAAATGTTAATTTGTTTCCTTTATGATTTTACTTAGCCATTTCCTACTTAATTACACATTTATTCTTCTTTGTTTCCTTAAAGCCAATTGCTAAAGATTTCCAAGTTTTTATTATATAAACAGGTTTTGGTGCTACGTGCATCCTGGGCATAGAAGTACCTGAATTTACCTAATAAGTGGAATGAATAGATTTGGCAAGTTCTAGCTAAGTTTTATTGGATTATGAAGTTAAAGCTAGGAGGAGACTTAAAGATTATCTAGTCCAACTTCTTGCTTTACCAATGAGCTTTTAAAATATTTTAGTGAGGAGGACCAAATCATAATTTTCTATGATGACTATTTGTCAATTGTATTTTTAAAAGACCTGTTCAGTTTTTCTTTTACCTCTCTAATTTGACTTTCAAAATCTTTATTGAACTCTTCCAAGAAGTCTTTTTGGGCTTGGGACCAGTTCGCGTTCTCTAACCAGTTTTGTCCTCTTCTGAATCTGTGTTTTGATCTTCCCTGTCCCCATAATAAGAATCTATGGTCTTTGATTTTCTGTGTTGCTTCTTGCTCATGGTGTTTGCCTTTTTCCTGGCTTTTAAAGTTTATTTCTGCTTCTGGGATAGAGGATGGACACTGCCCACACTTCTTGTGCTGGGGGCTAGAGATGTGGTTATTGGCATTGTGTGCTGGGGCCTCACTTCTGGCAATTGGAGGTTGTAGCTTACCTGGTGCTGAACTGGAGCCAGTGATGCTGGCTGGTATGTGCTTAGGCCAGGTGGAGTTTTACTGTATTTCTTGGGTTACACCGAAGTTGCTGGGGTGAGGTGTGGGGGTGGGGTGTTCTTGCCTCTAGAGGTCACCTCCTGAGGGGAGGGCTGTGCTAGACCAGGGGTAGGTCCAGCTGCTAGTGGACATCTGTCTGCCTCACAAGTAGTGTTTCTCCACGCTGATCTCTGCCTGTTTCCCTGTCTGTGTGATGGCACACAGGGTGAGGGGAGACGTGGTATTGGAGCTTGCCTACTCTACCACCCTGGAGCTTAGGATCTCCCTATGGTTTGCTGAGATGGGGCTTGTTTGCTGGACTTCTGGGATGCTTCCCACTGTGTACTGGTTCCCTCCAGCTACAGCAGGAGGAACCTTTCCCATTAATTCCCCCTAGCCTCAGAAGCTAAAAATCTGCTGTACTTTATCTTTCTGGTGACTCCATGGTTCTAGGTTTTTGCCTGGGGCAGTATTTTCTGGGTTTTGCAAGGTCAGTAAAGAAGAGTAAGAGTAACTTACTGCTTACTCCACCATTTTGTCTCCCAGAACTCTATGACAATTATTTTTGGATCACTTCGTCTTGTACATTTTCCAACCCTCTCATCTGATTCCTTCTTATTAAAAAATCCATTGTGGTTACTTCTAGGATGATGAATTTCAATTTTGTTGTTGTTATTAAGGGAAGGTAGAAGTAAAGAAAAATAGAGGAAGAGAAAGCCTTCTTAATATTTATATTTTTAATTTCTTCACTATAACTTCAAAAAGTAATATATAATACTATCCACTCTTATGGGCCATTTTGTTTTTCTTCATTCTTATGAGTGTAAAAGAGCTCAGGTATGTCTGTCCAAAAAGCATTTTTTTTAATAGATTCTCCAGAGACCACAGATGGTTTCCATTTCTGTTTGGCTTTGTTAGACTTGAGAGGGACCATAAGAGTCAAGTGCCTTAAATAATGAACTTGTCAGTTATGTTAATTTGCAAAGGATCTCCATAATATGCTTCACAGGTATTCCACTAATGCCCTTATTTCTCAATTCATTGAAGTTAATTGATTATAAATACTGAACTCAGTAGCATGTTTTTGAAATTCATCTATGTTAGCTCTAGAGACATATCCTACTTATTCATGCTGTTAAAAGGAAGCCAGATATGGAAACATATCAATATTGACCAGGCTTTATGAGCAATGGACCCATCTGAAGTCTGTTCCAATATTGGTTGTATGTGCTAATTGTCAAGTGCACCAGCCCCTTACTCCTCAGCCTGCTTTATGACTCATCACCTTATTAATTCTCATCTTGGGTTCTAAAGAAATCACTGGATATATCCCAGTTTTTGTCAAAAATAATAGAAATGTACAGTCTAATCAATTTAACTCTGAGCCCCCATACTTTTTCTCATAAGCCTTTGTTCTTCTCCACTATTTCTCTCTCTCTCTCTCTATCTCCTTATTTCTCTCTCTCTCTCTGTCTCTGTCTCTGTCTCCCTCTCTCTCTTCCTCTCTCTGTCTCCCTAGTCTACTAGGCTGAGACATATACATTTACAATTTTTTATCAGTGTAATAAGATAAACATATATTTAAATATTTCCGGAGTCGATTTCAGTGAAGAGAATCACAGTCCGAGTTTACTCTAACCATCACCAATAATGGCCGAATTCTTCTCAACTCTCTAAACATACTCCTGTCATTCATCTCTCTCAGATTGTAAGTCAAAGTTGCTCATGAATTCTTTTTTTGGTATACCTTCACAACATAAACTCGTTTCTCTCAGAAAGTATTTCCTTGTCATTAACAATTAACTCACTCATTCCTTCAGAAAAGAAGTTCTCCTAACCTGTTCTGTCTACAGTCTCTCTCAAGTCATGAGAGCAGAATCCAGCCAGCAGTTAAGCTGCCAGTGCCCAAGATTCTACACACTCATAGTATATGTCTATATCTATATCTATATCTATATATGTGTATATATATATATATATATATACTCTCTATGGGACAGTATATTGAAATTGGATTTGCATAAATATACAAATGTCTGAGAGCCAAAAATGTCTGTGAATAGTGAATGTCACCTGTTTGTCATGTGTTTCATCCTATCAATTCACAGTTAATAAGTATTAACACGTAGCACAGCAGTTAGGCTATCTATAGACCCATCAGGCTGAGGTCACAGTGGCTCAGAATCTTTGCCAATCCCTGCCCTTTACCTGTGTAATAGAAAACTCGACATACACAGGAGGGCCTGCTATCACAGGTTCTTAGATCTGCATTTATAAAAGGAAAGACAACTTTTGAGGGGTCAACAATCACTTTACTCAAGCCCATGTATCATTCACTTAGATCAGGGAAAAAATAATCAGCACCCTGAACTTCAGAGAAAATACAGAGATATCAAAGGTCAACAGACATGCTTCCAACTGTCTGATATAAGCAATAAATGCGTCATAGATCAACAGACAGATCCAGCTGTCTGACCATAGTTACCAGAGAGAGAAACACCAATATCTGAGTTTTCAATGCTGGGGGGCTCCTTAGCAACTTCCCAGAGTCTTGTCTGGCCAAACAAACACTTCCGGTCAGTAGTAAAACCTCACCCTCAGAGTTTTTATACACTTTTTTAAGCCAGAGGGCCTCACAACCCTTGAAAACCAGAACCTCATTAGAAACTTAACAAGGTGTGTGCCTTCCTACAAATCTTCCCAGGCCTATCAATGGGGGGGGAAGGAGAAGATTGTCTTTAATCACATTAAAATAGTTAACAATACAAATACTTGTATTGTTTCTGATTAAAGAAACTCTGGTTGATAAAGGCAAGATTCAGTCAGAGGCACTTGATTATACTAAAACAAAAACAGCAAAAACTCCTGTTTTACTTGTCATTACAACCTGCTGTATGGTTTGCTCTGGGTTCATTACTCTGGGGTTGTCTGTCCTCTCAAAAGCAGACTTAGGATCCCTGTTGTTCCACTTCTGTGCCCACTTCAGATTTCCTTAGAACAATTCTATTTTTATTCTAGTATTAGAAGTCCTTACCATTAAGAGCGGGGAGTTGGAGCAGAGAGAAGAGGGCTGCAGGGAAGAGAAAATAAAACATAGTATAAACATGAATCAAGTACTGAATAAGTGGTTTTATTCTCACACAGGAAGGGAAATGCTAAGCCGTAAAGAATCATAGAAAGATCACAATCAATTAAAAGGCTTTTTAAGCTTTATTAGAATATTTTTCATATCTCATTAGCTATTTAACATTTCACCCTCACAGAGTGTTGCTTGATCAATGCTCACTGGGCTCTTTCTTTCAATTGGCTTCTCTGTGTGTGAGTAACTCTTTGTCTCTTGAGTGGTCTGATTCTGCCACTGTTATGGTTGATGTTGCAACCACTCCAACAGTGGACGTCCCACTACTCATGTTCCCTTGAAGGGGGCAAGGTGCTAGCTTCATTTAAATGTCTCACAAGGTCCTTTACCATAGGAAAGAAGACACAGAGAGAAGGTAGCCCCATCCCAGATTCTGTCTTGCTTCGTAAGCCATGCATTCATGGGGCTGTAATTGTTATGCAGAAAAATATTCCGCCTTTTCTCCTTTGGTCTATCCAGAAATTGTGGCTCAACAGCCAATTAAAATTGGTGACATCATGACCGTTTGAAAGTAGTCAGAGGATATCTGTGTGTACTCTGAAGTTGGAGGTGAGAGGACTCCATCACCTCCCCAGGGTACTATATACTGAGGGTGTTATATAATGAGAGGCTGCTATCTATGATTAACAGATACTCTAAGCATAATAGTAGTGTTATGACTCTGTGTCAAGAATGTGTTACTTCTGAACTTAAATTGAGCCTTGTTATATATTAAATTGGTGGGACTTCAGTATTTATAACTTAAAAAGCTGTTAATAGGAGATATGTATTTATCAATTAAAAATATTTGGTAACCTTTATTGTTTTCAGACTTGTCTCACTTGATTACTTTGTGATTTCCATTTACATTAGGCTCCATCTTTTGATTGAGGAAATTACTCTTAGATTTCAGTTTCTTGGTTTATATGATGATGAAGAGGAATAGATTGTCTCTAAGATAATTTCCAGCTCTAAAATTCTACAGTTCCCCTTTGTGTGAGAGTTCTTGTCTGCCTCCACTTGTTTTTTGTGTCCTAGAATCATAGAATTTTATAGCAGGAAAAAAAAACCCTTCAGAAATAATGTAATTAAATATCTCTCTTTTATATAAATGAGTAAACTAAGGCACAGAAAGTTTATATGACTTGCCCCAGATTAAACAGAAAACCAAGGGAAAAGGATTGCAGCCCTGATTTTAGGCCGCCTGATCTGACATTGATCCCACTAAACAGTACTGTTTTAAATTGCTTTGTGGTGGCTTTGCTTGTAAGTACCATGTAGAGTCTTCCATTTAAGGGCTTGGACTTTTGTAAACAGAGGAGAAAATGTGTGGGCATTGTAAACTATATTGTTTATAGTTAAGAAACCAAATTTGCAAAAATGCAATTAAAAAGCTTAATCTATTCACTGTCTCTATGACAGTTTTTTCAGCTATAGGAATATATAAACATGAAGGTTAGAGCCATAATCCTAGCAATCTAGAAATTCTCTCCCAGCTTAATGGCGTTGGGTCTTAGAACATACAAAATGGAAAGGCATTCAGACAGTGACTCTCTTAAATGAATGATCTGTGAAAAACATGATAACGTAATATCCAAAGAAATATCTGGACTAAGTGCTATAAGAAAATTTGAGAAGAGATATCACTTTCATCTGTGAGATTCAGGGAAGGCTTCATGAAGGAGGTGTTGCCTGAGGTAGGTATTAGAGGAAAAGGAAGATGTTAATGGGCAGAGAGATGTGGAGATTCTGGTCTTCCTCTCCCAGCTCCCATTTGAACTGGCTGTGAACAACCAATCCTGGAAAGGGTAACCAAGGAGTTATCCCCACCTAGAGGCAAAAAGGAGGGCCTGCCTCACTTGCTGCCGAGAAAGAAAAAAAAATATATCACTTCTTTTGTATGCCCACCCATTTGAGACTCAGCAACTCATGGGTTATCAGTTCTTCTGGTTCCTCGGCCAAACAAAAGACTTTATTGTCCCATAGTACTAGCTCTTTGGACTCCCCTGTCCAGAAGTAGACTTACCAAGTTTCCACACATGGTTGAATTGAAAGCAGGCAGGAGATATATGTATATGCCCTAAAGACTGAAACCAGAAAGGAGATATTTGTAGCTGCTTCAGAAACTGTGCTGCTCCTGTCCCCCACTGGTCAAGCTGCATTATACTCTCCCACTGTTAAAAAATTTGCTCTTCTCAGCAATTGGCTAGGGTAGAATTTGAACTCATTATCCACATCTCCAATTCAGAATTGTTTTCTGATGTACAAGGGAGGCTTAAGCATTGGGTTTTTTTTAAATGCCTTCTCTACTGCCTTGTACTAGAGTGGAGTCTCATAAAAGTTTATATGCCACAGATCTTTTGATACCCCAGACTTGCAAGTGGAAAGCACAATCGCTGCCTAAAACAGAGCTTGAACAAACAAGGAACATTTTACAAAGCTTATCAGGGGCCAGTGCTTGTCTAGTACTCGTACAGGCCCTGTTTGGGAGCTTGAAATGTCCTTCCCCAAGCCAGAGGCTTCTGATAAAGAAAAGAATAAAGAAAATGAAAATCAGTCTTCCTATCTGGAAAGGTAAGCTTGCTTGCTACAGAACATTCCACAAGATAGGCGCCTCTCCTCTCAGGAACCTGAGGTGAACTTCCTCTTTATGCGAGAAGCCAAGCTTTTCTGGATGAAAATTCTTTGGTGTTTCTTTCAATGCATGGAACCAACCAGCTAAGGACAACAAATTTTCTAGGTGTCACTCTCCATTAGGGTAAAACACAATTTCTCCAGGGTACCTGTACCATAGGCTTGGAGCTCCCAGCCAAATTTCTTCTGGGTCCAGGTACCAAAGGACCCAAATTTCCCATATATATTCCTCCCACTTTGAGTTCAAGTTTGGCTGTCCAGACTTTTATCCAGCAGCAGTCAGGCTCAATTTCAGAAGAAAGAGATGTGGTTCATATACACGTGGGGCTCCCAAAATGGATTAAATACATGTGGTTGCTTATTTCTAAGCACACCTTATCTACAGGGCTCTCACAATAAGTCATGTGGTCTAGGTATACTTAAAAGAAAAAAAAAATGAACATTTACATACCATCATAAGTGAGCTTATAGATACCACTATTTTAGGGATATAAAACTAATAGGGCTCATAGTAGTAGCAGTGGGTGACTAATTAGTTGGATGATCAAGAACAAATGGGTACAGGAATAGAAGAAATATCTGTATATAAACATTCAAACCAGGAAAAATAATCACAAAGAAACTAGTCGGACTTGTTTCAGGAAATTCATGAATGCAAGGTAAAGCATTTTAAAAATATTTCTTATGTCCCAGACACTTTACTAAGCAGTGGGGATATGAAAACTAGAAAATAACGTGGTCTCTACTTTCAAATAGATTACATTCTAGTAGGGGAAGACAAAACCTAAAAGGAACCTGGGAAAGGTGGAGAGTTTGAGGGATTAAAAGGGAGGAAAATAAGAAAGAGAGAGCAGCAGTGTGCCTGAGCAGCACGCACCTGAGGGTGGAGTTGTCACTAAGGGACCAGACGTTGATAAAAAGGTAGAAAAGGAGCAGCAGTTAGTCTAGTTTGTCTGGAATGCAGAATTTATGAAAAGGGTAATGTGCAGTAAAGCTAGAAAAGTAAGATAATAGATAGACCTAGGGCTGGAAGACAATATGAAATTATCTAATCTAGCTCCTTTATTTTACTTCAAACCTAGGTCCTAGGACTCAATCCAGCTCTCTTTTGACTACAGTGTAGAATGTCTCTAACGTTTGTTGGAACAAAACGTGGAGGTGGGAATCCTTAAATATCAGGGCAAGAAGCTTGCAGTTCATTCTAGAGACAGTAGAGCCACTGAAGATTTTTGAGCAAAAAGAGTGATATCAGACGTATTTGTAAGGATGATGCATTTAGGAATTCTGTGAACTATGTCCTGGAGAGAGGAACGATTAGAGGCAAGCAGACCAATTAGAAGCCTATGTCTAGAATCTGGGGAAGGGATGATGAGTATCTGAACTACACTGGTGTCAACAGAAATAAAAAGGAAAAGGGAAATATATAGAGCATTAGTGTAAAAATGCTAATGTACCTAATTTAGGCACCAACCCAGAATGATATATCTATGGCTCCAGCCCACTCACACCATTACATTGAACAGATTTCCTGGCATGGGTCAGGTCCTGACTGGTTCATTATAGAAGAGCATAGAACAGATCTAAGGGATCCACTTTCAGGGCTGGTAAGTGGAATTATGATGGTGACTTTGTGGAAACAGGTTCATTTATCTTTCTATCCACACCCTTGAAGAAGAGGGTATGGGATTGGGAAGGAGCCTTGTTCATCAATCATGATATTATACTGTGATTCTTCATATTTAACACAAATCTATCATGAGTCTCATTATTTTTCTTGTTTTGGATCATTTTCCAGTGTTCAATTTTTTTTTATGTTCTTTCTCATAGCCTCAAACATAAACAATCTTAATGTTTATACAACATCCTGCATCTGGATGAATCATTTTTGGTTCCATCTCTTACCTTCTTAGGATCCTAAGAAAATACAAAGTTGGAGTAAAATTGGCCTCTTTCTGAGGGAAGAAATTGCTGTATTTATATCCTTCTTCAGCCATACTGGAAAATTGTTGGTTTAAACCCATCATCTCCACTGGATTCTGTTTGAGAATTTTAAGAGTGACCTCTGGCTCGATAACCCTCTGAACTTCCTTTCTTTACAGAGAGTTTCTATTGACATGTATCAGCCCCTAGGAATGACATTGTAAGCATTAGCTTCATTTTTATGTTATTAAAATCAGTGTCTGCTTTATCAGATCAACAGATAAAATGAGGAGGTACCAAATATTGTTTTTATTTAATGATCATATTTAAAACTAGGACCAATTCTCATTGGAACACAAGCAGTCAGACAGCTGGCATTTATCAAAGTCCAGCTATGTGCCAGACATTGGGCTAAGTGCTGTGGATACAAAGAAAAGAGGGGGAAACATCAGGCCTGCATCTGTAAAGAGATGGAAAAGGGAGTCAGTTGCTTTCCTTTTATTTGTCACTCATTTGTCCTTTCATTCATTAATTATCTTGAGAATTATGATTTATTCCTTATCTCTTCCTCCCTCCCTGCTCACAGTATAATTAGTCATTTTTAATACCACTTAGCAAAGGAAAAATACTGTTGGAAATATGTTTGGGATTTTTTAAGGCACATAGCCAGTGTGACTTCACAATATTTGCCAGCCAAATAAATACCTATTTATTTAAGTGGAGCAAATAAGCATTGGCTTCTCTTGTTTTTCAGATTCCTAAAATATTCTTACGAAATTTTGGTAACTAGAGTCCTATCACCATTGAAACAACTGTTGGGCACTACATCCAAACTAAATTTTCTCAGACTATTGACTCACTTTTCCTAGTGCAGATTTCACCTTATCTGACAAACCAATTGCCAGAATTATCATGTTAAGAAATGTTGCTACAAATCATAGACTGAACCAGTCATATTCTTTTATGGTAATTATAGTACATGCAGTGTTTTTGATCTTGTAAATGTTCTACAAACACTGATACTTACAATCATCTAATTTGAGACCTGAGGATGTAATTATTCATTTGTATTTTGAAATTGTTTTTTGTTCAGACTCTTCCTTTCCCCAACAGCATATCCAGTTGATGTAGGTTGAAGCTTTTTTTGAGTCTTACTCATGTAACTTTTTCATGGCTCCCTCCTGTATTCAAGCTGTTCTATTTTTTTAGCTTATCTGTATTATAAAATTGCCTAAAGATTTTATTCATTTCTCTTCTCCTAGATTCATTGTAGGGATTTTTATTCACTGTTCAATAATAAAGCATATTTGTTATTTTGTTATTTTAAATATTCCCTGGGCCCAAACATATAGAGAGAGCAGAATCCAGTTTGCACTGTGCAACTGAATATTTTGTTTAAAAATCAACAGTATAGGAGGATGGTTGGTATTTTAGGAATAAAAAGGAGGAAACACTTCATGTGTGATTTAGACACTAGGCTTTAACAAAAGGTTGTTAAATTGTTAATTATTTAGTTCGTTATTCATAGCACATAAAAAGCCCCTAAAATAACTAGTCTGACATAGGGAGAAGTATTTCCTTTTAAGCTCTATATTTCTTTGTGGTGCCAGGAGATAACTTTTGTGGAAAAAATGAGCTCCATTCATTCATTTGCCATGTGGTAAAATTGATCTATCCAAGCAGACCTCTTAGTCTTTGCCTGTTGGGTGTTATTACAGAGCAAACCATGTAATCTCTTACCAGCATTACCATTTGGCCTTGGAAACCATATATTTTTCTAATCTTCAAACTCTTTTGTGGTCAGCTCCCCATGCCTTTGGCATATTACTAGAATGATGGAGATTTCTACAAATACAAGCTTATTGGAAGGCCCAACAGAACCAAAGGTAATTTATAGCTGTATCATTGCTAGATGTGACTACTTTGAAGGGATTTTTCTCATTTTAATTTTTAATGTGTTGACAGCATTGGAATTTCAATTATTTTTGGTTCTCTTTTTAGTAAGATGGAGATATTAAAGGTATTTTCTAAAATAAGCATTTCAGAGATAATGTGTGAGATACTCTCTATTCTGCATCTTGAAGGAGGTTGGCTAATCGTTACTGCTTCAGATTTTAATTGTTATTTGTGCTTCTTTTTTTATAACAATGTGAAACTTTGGTCAGGTTACAGTTATACTAGGTTGCTAAGTTATTTGTAGGGGTGGAGATTTATTTGTAAGTTCCTTTTTATCCTCACTGTTATTCTGAGTTGTTGTGGCATAGTATATATTGTTAATGTCCTGGGTATGCTTGTGTTAGAAATGGTAATTTAATTGTTTAAGCTGGCATATTCTACACCATCTTGTCTTTGAAAATTACTGAAATAACCAGAGTAAAAGAGAGACAGCATTCAAATGATACACCAGTAGCCATGTTAAGAAAAAAAAATAGGATACCTCCTCAACATGGCAGAATAAATCAGAGTAGAGCAACCCAGCTTTCTTTACATTTCTTTTCTTTACTACAACAAAAATGGGAAATAGCACCAGAACAAGTAATTATTAATAAATCCAAGAAGAGACTGAAGTAAGCATATTTTTCTAGCTGAGGGACATAGCGATACAACCAGAGGCTTTCAGAGCACAAAATACAAAAGCTTTCAGATGGACAAAGGTGGGTGGGGCAGGGAAAAACCTGGAGCCTATAGCTGGGTATCCAAGGCAGAAAAACAAGAATGTGGATACCTGGAGCCTGCAGCTACGTCACTGTGACCTGAGTCCAATGGTCAAGAGCCTACAGGGCTTGGAATGGGAGTGTGGTGATTGTCTGGTACTGACATAGTTCACCAACATGAGACTCCTTTGAAGTCCTTGAAGAAAAAAATTACTCAGTACCCAGAGAAATCAGTAAGATAACAGACAACAGAGATCACAGTTATAGCAGGAGCCACTGTTCTTTTCAGAAGTGCACAGAGCCTGGCATAATTAAGAAGTAAGACTGGCAAAATAAGCAAACCAAAGAAAATGGTTAGAATGAAGAAAAAAATATGGAACAAAGGATGCCCAAGGTGTAAATCCTGAAGAAGGGAATAATTCCATGGTATCTATAGCTAAAGCTTTAAACAAAAACAAAAACTTGACCCCAAGCTCTACACATTTCCTGGGAAAAATGAAAAGATTTTAAAAAATATTATATGCAGATGAATGAGAAATGAAATGAGAGTTCTAGAGGAAATAATTTGAAGGAAAGTAAATGGTTTTATACATGAGATGCAAAATCTTACCCATGTGACAGACTCTCTGAAAATTAGATTGGACTAAACAGAAATAAATTACTTCCTGAGACAACAAAAATGCCAGAATAAAATCAAAAGACTGGCAAAATACAAGAAATTGTAAAATATCTCTCATCATATCAGCTGGCCTGGAAAACATTTCAAGGAGAGATAATTTAGAAATCACAAAGCTTATGTGAAAACTATGGCCAAAATAAAATTGAAAGGCTACATTTGATATTCTAAGAAAATCATGAGTGAAAACTGTCCAGATCTATTAGAATTAAAGGATAAAGTGAAAAGAGAAAGAATCCACTGATCACCTCTTAAATAAAATGACAAAATGAAACTTCTCAGAAATGTCATAGTCAAAATCAAGAGTTTCTAGGTAAAGATACTGTAAACAACTAGAAAGAAAAAGTTCAAGTGTTAAGGAGCCATCGTCCACATCAAACAAGACTTGATAGTTGCCACTGTGAAAGAGAAGAGAACTTGGAATGTACTATTCTCAAAGGTAAAAGATGAAAGATTTACAACCAATAATTACTTACCTGGAAAAACAGAATATAATCCTATAGGAGGAAACTGGAATTTTAATGATGTAAAAGACTTTTGAATATACCTATGCAAAGACCAGAGCTAAGTAGATACTTTGAAGTACAAACACAGGTTATCAAGAAAGCTTAGGAAAATAAATACATTTGTACAACTGGAAGAGTTTATACAATGATGAAGTGTTTATTTCTAATAGGGAGAAAAGGAACAGGTGTCGCCTCAGAAGACTCATGTCATCAAATGCCAAATAAATAAATAAAACAGAGGCCTGATGGTGGTTTTGTTATGTTTTAAAGGTTTTAGGAAAAGAGAGAAGAGAGAGCCATAAATAAACACACTGGGGAAGAAAATAAAAAGAGATGGGAGAACCTTATTATCTCAGAAAATCGAGATATTCAAGAAGAAGAGGAGTATATAAACACAAAAGCAGGAATGAGAGGATAGGTTACACAGGAATCTCACTTTCATCTTAAATGATCAAGGAAGAGTTGAATGTACACAACTGCACACGTATTCCACATAAATGCATGCAGAGAGCTGGATGTAGAAACATGTTAAACTCAATAGGAAATTAGGTTGGTCAGAAAGAAAGGAGGTAGGTATTAAGAGGATAGATTTGGTGAGGGATTAGCCATAGATTTCAGTTTTAGAGGATAGATTGTGAAGGGAAAGATAAGAAAAATTTCCCCTCTGTTTGGGTTCTGGGCGAAGAGGAAAATCATTGTATCGCTTATAGATCATTAGTGTTGAACACATTCCTCTCACTGTTTTGTTTACAAAGAGAGGACGGGGGGACAAAAAAGAAAAGATATAAAAATAAGTTGGAGTAAAATACAGAATAAATTATCAGATCTGTGAATATGAGTGGGATAAACTCATCCATAAAATGAGGAAGGGTAGAAGAAATTATTTGTCCCAAATAATTTGCATAACACTGTAGATCTACCTAAGACTTGCCTGGAACTCTAATTTTTTGTGGTTTTTAATCCAGTTTAAATTTCCTAGCTCAGTCATTGGTGGTCAGTCTTTAACAGGAATGAGAACTATCCCATCAAGACATCCAGATCATCAACTCAGAGTTAAAATTCAGTTTCCTAACAACTGTGTCATTTGTATCTAAAGATATTGTTGTTTCAGGTTCGAGAACTACAGACACGCTTACAGAGTGTTCAGGCAGCAGGGCCCTCCAGTCCAGGGCGTCTCACCTCTACTAACCGACCAATTAATCCCAGCACTGGAGAGCTAAGCACCAGCGGTAGCAGCAATGACATCCCCATTGCCAAGGTGAACTATTTTGGGTTGCAATGATATCTCTCCTTATCTAGGAGCAACCGTTACTGTTGTACACCACTATTGTGATTAGCTAGAAAAAATTCCTTGCGTCCCAAGAGAATTTTCCTATTACTCACATTTGAGCTACAGGGAGAGATCATTTTAACTCTCTTTCACTTGAAACATAAATACCAGCTCACATTAACCATAGCAAGGACTTCCCACTATGGTAACTCATTATGGAGACAGGAACTTGCTGTAAAGGCTTGCAATGCTTCAGGTGGATTAAGAGACTTCTCTTTATAAACTAGATTGAGCTTGACAATGGCTAGCATTCAAGTCCTTCCCTGGTAGTGAGTCCAAAGAGGCTACCAGCAGAAAAATGGTGGCAAATAGGTTATGACCAGAGTGAAAAGCTTGTCTAAGCCATTTGTATCATAACAAGAAAGAAAGTTTGTGTGATAGTCAAGGCAGCTAGGAAAATGACATCACAGACAGGTCCACTGCTCACTGTTGGGAAGTCTATTATAAAGGGAAGGCTTGTCAAGGAAACATGTCAGCCTCTCCAGCAGGTGTATTCAATCACAATGCTATGGTTAAGTTTACTAATAAGTTAGTTTAGTCAAACTGGTTATAGGAAAATCAGTAAAAATGGTTTTTAAAACATAGGCACAAATTATATTAGTAAGCATCTATTGTGGCTTGGCACTTGTAGAGAAATCAAGTTTTGCTAAGGCATAGCCCATAACCATAACCTCACAGTCTAGTAGGGGGACAAGATACCAGTGCATTTAGCTGTAATGCATAGTATTACATAAGTACATCGGTGTCTTTTGAAACAAAATTCTGTGTTAAGGCCTGAGGAAGAAACCTGAGGGAGTTATGAATGAAATACTTTGAGTCAAGATGGTTGGAATAGTAACTGTATATACACACAATCTAAATGACCTGTGATTTTCTTTAGATTGCTGAGAGAGTGAAGTTATCGAAGACAAGGTCAGAGTCTTCCTCATCTGATCGGCCCATCTTAGGATCAGAAATCAGTAGTATAGGGGTGAGTGTTCTTAAGAAATGCATCAGAAAATACTTAAAGTCCTATTTAGAGATTTTTAAAAACCCAGTTTAGAGTTTATTTAGTTGACATTCCAGTGTTTGATCCAACAAACCAATGTACTATAATACTGAATTATTTTTTTGTTTCCAAAAATCAGAACCAACATTGATTTCAATATGGCAGATAATATTTGCAAAAGCAAGTGATTTTTTTTTTGTATTCCTTTATGAAACTATTGAGAAAGAAATTGTCTAAGTCTGATCATTGGATGCAGATGAAAAACTGGAACTTTTTTCTGTCATCTAGATTTAATGGAAAACACATTGTAGCTACCAAGCCCACAAAGAACTATATCTTGGTATCTCACTCTTAAAAGGGAATAAATTCTTTAGCAAGGATGAATGTTGCTTCTGAACGATTAACTCAACATCATGAAAGGTTGAAAAATTGTACTTTGGTAGTAGAATTTTCATCAGTGAAACCAATGAAGTCCTTCTAATTTGGAGCAGAGTAGATAGATGATAGAAAATGGAAAAGGAACATGTCTGGTGTTCCTAATGGATTGCATGGTGACAAGGGTTCACAGTGGACTCCAGTACTATCTGATGGTGCAGTGTGCTGAGACTGGTCGTATAGTTCTCATGTAGAATTTTACCTTTTGGAAAAATTTCACTAAGCTGTGGAAACTCAGTAAATTGAGTGTGCAGATTATAAAAGCTTCTTTTACCTAGCCTGAAATCTCAGAACTCTAAATTGCAAAGAGCAGAAAGAAAAGAAAGTAGCCCAGATCAGTAGATCTGGGCTATTCTAGGGCTTAGAAGGGAGGTTTGGATCTGTTTGTGTCCACTACCAGACACCATTGATCCTAAACATTGAATATTTGGGTGTACTTATTAATTTCATTTCTAAAAATTATTTTTAACTGGCTTTTGGAACTATAGTGAAATTATACAGTCCAAAAAAACATGGCTAAAGTAATTGCCTGCCCCTTATATGGTACCAGTTCTCTAAGAATATCAGTTTACAATAATTTGTCACTTCCATAAGTGTCCAACTTACTGCAGTACCAGCCTATAGCCTTATCAAAGAGAATTTTTTAATACCTACGACAGGTATCTGGCAGTGTGGCAGAGCACCTGGCCCATTCCCTGCAAGACTGTTCCAATATCCAGGAGATTTTCCAGACCCTCTATTCACATGGATCTGCCATCTCAGAAAGTAAAATTCGAGAATTTGAAGTAGAGACAGAGAGATTGAACAGGTAAGTTTGAAAAAAGACACCTAAAGATACAAGCACAAAAGTGTTTCTCCCCCCAAAAAAAGTCTTCCACGCTCTGCCCTCTCCTTTTCACATCCCCCTCTTAGCTCTTGTTCTCTCTGTCTGTGTATCACGTGGAGTTGTGTCATCGGTCACTGCAGTCCCCTTCCTTGAGATAGCTAACATCATAGAAGAGATCTTACTTTTCAAATAACGCCCAGATTGGTTTTCCTGTTAACATATATTGATTTGCATATAAATTGTAACAGTGCAGAGTCTCAATGGTATTTTCTCATCCCGGTCATAAATTTGAATTGGTTTGAAGCGTCTTTTCCTATGTTTCTTTTGTAACTGCATAAAAAATCTGAGAGAAATGCTGGAACCAATTTTGTCCACATTGATCATTAGTGCAGAAACTTCTGTCGAACTGTTTTGAGGTCAGAGGAAAAGACATGGCAAGAAGACATCTTTTTAAGTCTTAGTTACTTATATTGGCTTTCTAATCAATTAGGAAAGAGTAAATGGGATTAAATCTGAAAGTTCCCTTTATTTAACCAGGCAGAATTTTGGCAGTCAGTCCTGTTTTATGCTTGTCTGAATAAGCCTGATTTAAGACTGTTACTTTGTATTAAATCAGAAATATTTCACAAGCCCACTACAGTACATGGTTGTCGTCTATACGAAACAGGCAAGGCAGAAGTTAGAAGATCTTCAAAGTTTTCTAATTCTTGCTAACTTCAAAACTGGTGACATCATGTTATAAATGGTAACTCTTTTGGGCATGGAAATTTTCAAAGAGCAAATGGAAGAGCCAGAGCCAAGGCATAGTTCTCCAAATGATATAATGGAATATTGTGCCTTCAAGCATAATCACTGCCTTGACCTACACCTTGGGATGGGTACCTGTGGTAAAAATTGTGGAAGCTGGTAAACTAACTAGGAAGAAATGTTACCTAATATATTTACTGTTTAATCTTTGTCAAAAGTTAATTGAACAATCATGTTACCCATCTTTGATTTGAAGTCTTTTAATATGTTTCTTAAAAACTAAGAGACTATGGGCATATAGGTCTTCAGAAAATTTAAATTAAATGCTTTTTTGTTAAATCAAGATTAGAGGAACAGAACTGGTGGTGATTTTATTACAGAGCTGTGGTCCCTAAGTTCACTTAATTGATAATCAAAGAAGTACTGGTCCAAAATTGTTTTTGAAAACATTGATTCAAATATACCTTTTATAATCTGCTAAAATCAGATGTCTTCTCATAGGTCACAGCATAATATAGCTTATAGGATTTGAAAATTCTGCTGTGTAAACTGAGATTCCTTCTCCATTAAGTGCACATTTTTAAAAGTGACAAACTGGCTTCCACATGTGGATACTTATAAATAACTCACCATTTCCTGATAGTTTTGTATTTCTTGTTTTCTAACATTGGGGAATTTATTGCCCTAAAACATGATAGCTAATTAACTTTGTGAAGTAGGAAGTAAATCACTCTGCCATTCTCGTTTACTATAAAAGGAGCATATTCCTGAGGTCTTAATAACACTTAGCCTTGAACTGTCCTTTGAATTCCCTCAAATGAGTCACTTGCTTTAGCCAAGTTGACTGTAAATAATTTTCCTCTTCTTGACTTGGCAACACTCTTGGCCAAGCATTCTATCTGAGGATTGTTTCTGGCCATTTAATGCTCAGTGTGCAGAACACAGATTATTCATTCTTTTAAATAGGTGTTTTGTAGTTACCCCTGTGCTTGATATCATCCCCTCCCATCTCCCTCAGGAGCTTACCACTGTGTCTCCCTAATTTTCAAACTCTTCTAGTCATTTGGAACATTTTTCCTGTTGCCCAGATCTCCTTTTTATTCATTTGACCCTACTACCTCCTCAAAATTTATGCAATTTCTCTCTTCTCCAAATTCCCAGGAAAAAACCTGCTATACCTGATGCCTCCACCTCCTTTCCTCTCATTCATTCTCAACCCCTTGCAATTTGTCTGCCTTTCTGACTACTCCATTGAAACACTCCCTCCAGGGTCATCTGCTGAATTAAGTGACCTTTTCAAAGTTCTCACTCTGCATGACCTCTCTGCAGCACTTGACAATGTTCACCATTGTTCCTGCTAAATACGTGTTATCCTTGGTTTTTCATAACAGTGCTCTCCTAGATCCCTTCCTATATGTCAAATTCGTCCTTGAGCCTGTTTTCTTTATAGATTTATTCCCTGTCAAGGTGAGGGAATGTATACCAAAAAAAGGTCTCTGTCCTGTCTCTTTATCTCCCTACACTCCCATCAACTACCATCTGTTCACTCCCAAATCTGTTTATCTGTCCCTTATCTCTCTCCCTTGAATGTCAGTCCTGCCTTTCCAACTTCATCTGCACCTGAATAGGCACCTCGAAATCAACATACACAGAACAACTCATTATTTTTCATATACATACTCCTATTTCTTATTTCCCTATTTTTGTAAGGTGACTATCATTCTTCCAGTCACTCAGATTTACAACCTAGGACTCATCCTTGACCATTCACATTCACCACCGACCATTATTAACCATTTACCAAGGCTTTGATTTTCCCTCTGTCGCATCTCTCATATCTATCCATTTCTCTCTATACACACTTCAGCTCTCTCCTGGATGATTACAATAGCCTCCTAATTGGCCTGCTTGCATCCAGTCTCTTATCACCAATTCATATTCAACACTGCTGCCAAAGGAATGTTTTTAAGTGCGTATCTAACCATGTCACTCCTCTGCTTAAGAAGCTTCATTAACTCCCTATTGTCTTTAGGAAAAATTCTTCTATTTTGCATTTGAAATCCTTCACAATCTGACTCCAGCCTACCTTTCCAGGGTGATTACAGATTACCCACCTCATGCTCCCTACAACTGGTCTAACCTAGTTGCCATAGGGCTGCTCTCCATATCAGACATTCTGTCTCCCACATCTGTGCTTTTGTACAGGCTACAAATACTCCCTTGTTACCAGTTAGTCTCCTACAAGGCTCAACTCAAGTGCTGCCTCATTCAAGAAGCCTTTCTTGTTAGTACCCCTTCCCCCCAATAACTCTGTATTTATTTTTCTTATATCCTGTATGTACATACAATAGCATAGTAAGTTAGCGTTTATGTACTTCTTCAAGGTTGTCAGTGTCATACTACCTAGCTGCCTCGTATTTACTTATCTGTGTCCTTCACGTAGAATGTACTTGTCTTAAAGGCAAGGATTTTCTACTCCCCTGAAAGCTTACTTTTACTGATTATCGTAGTCTAGTGTCCTACTTAATTTAAATTTGCTATTAATAGCCAGCATTTACTAGTCTTTTCGATCCCTAAAGAATTTCTAGATAGGTATTTATATCTATAGATATCTATCTGTCTATCTGTATCCCTTTTTATAGATCTGTCTATTTATATCCCTATCTGTAGAGCTGTCTAAGTATACCTATCGAGAGATCTAGATCTGCACACACATATACACTTATCTAGAAATTGCTTAAAGACTGGAAAGACCAGCAAATGCCAACTTCAGCAACTTTAAATTAAGTAGGATACTGAATTAGGACAATCAGTAAAAATAAATTTTCAGGAGAATAAGAAATCCTCGACTTCAAGAAGCTTATATTCTATGTGAAGGATATATAGATTATTTACTAATATGTATAGCCATCAATATCTATAGACTGTTCCAGGGATTCATTGAATGATATATACTAGCTGCTGTTTGCCTTGGCAGAAGTCACATCATCAGGAACTCCTGTAGAATTTAAGAGTTCGGTTTCCTTCATTATCTGTGTGTCTCATTTGTTAAAATGTCCAAATATATTAAAATATTTCTTCCATCTGAACATTTAAAGTCCATGACATTAACATATATATGTATATATATATATATTTTAAAGAGTTGGCAGATTTATTAGCCTCAGGAGGAAATTTGAAAATGAGTTTGTTTCTTTGCAGTCGAATAGAGCACCTGAAATCTCAGAATGATCTGCTGACCATAACACTGGAGGAGTGTAAAAGCAATGCGGAGAGAATGAGTATGCTGGTGGGGAAATACGAGTCCAATGCCACAGCTTTGAGGCTTGCACTGCAGTATAGGTAGGTCAAGTAATTGTGGTGAAAACAATAGTAATAAAGCCACCCTTTATATACCTTGGTGTATATACTTTTTGGGTAAGAATAAAGACACATTGGTGTTTGGTGCATTAGTGTATTGAAATCTCTGTTGCATTGAAAGGAGAGAAGTCTTGGATTAGCTCTTAAAATAGTTGTGGCACCTTCAGGAAGTCAGTGATTCACTTTATTCACTCACTGGGTCAGTGATGGCATCTGACTTGACTCTTCATTAATCCAGATAATATGGAATGTTAGTTCCCTGCCTCCCCTTTCCTCCTAAGACACACTAAAAGAAAAAAAGAAAGGTAATCTGTTTTGCATTGATCCTTGAAGCAAGCCGTCCCGTCTCTCTTTAGAAATAGTTGAGGATACAATCTCGCTCTTAGCAAAGTGAACCAAATTACAGTATGTGAAATGGTGATTGGTCCTCTGCACCCCTCCCCCCCTTTAATCTATTCTATGGGGTTTTTTTGTAAATAGTATTTTATTTTTTCCAATTACATGTAAAGATAGTTTTCAACTTTAGTTTTTTAGAAGACTTTGAGTTCCAAATTTTTTCCCTCCTTTTTCCCCTCCCCAAGACGGGAAACAATCTGATACACATTATACATATGCAGTCATGTTAAACATATTTCCACATTAGTCATGTTGTGAAAGAAGAAACAGAACAAAAGGGAAAAAACATGAAAAAATGCAAACAAAAAAAAGTGAAAATAGAATGCTTTGATCTGCATTCAGACTGCATCAGTTCTTTCTCTGGATGTGGATAGTATTTTCCATGAGGAACCTTTTGGAATTGCCGTGGATCAATATGTTTTCATCCCTTTTTCTTGAAAGCATTAAGGTAAATGGAGGAGGCACAAGGGTCTTTTCGGGGAGGGGCTATCCCTTCCTAGCAATAGTTATCTAGCATTTTTTAAGAGTAGGCATTCAAGAAATAAGAAGGTAAAATAAGTTGCTGTTATCATCCAAATAGGTTTATGGTTACCCCATTTTTATACTCTCTGGCTTAGAATTCGTGTCACAGAGTATTTGGATAAAAAGTCCAAGAGGATTTCTTCAGGCATTTGATTTATACCCAAGCAAGTGGTAGCATTTTTTCTATCACACCACGTATGTGCTCGTTGTGACGGAGCTTTATGTTCGGCTAGGAGTGTTACTGACTGTCAGGATTATCCTTTACCCTTTCTGTTGGTGACCAAGATTCAGAAAGGGGGACATCCTTCATCTAGAAAAGGGAGTCAAAAAGTAGGACCCCCCCCCCCCAAGTGCAATTTCTCTTTGCTTCTGTTTTAGTGTTTATTACATTTCCATCAAAAGAAAGGCAAATTCATCCCTCCCAGTTTTATTTTATTGCATGTTTTTTTCTAAATCCTAAAATAAGGGAGGAAAAAACAAGTAGCATGGTTAGTGTTGATCCCAGTAAATATTTGTGGGGGGCTTTTTGCTCATTTGTTTTGAGCCAGAGGAGTTGAGAGATAGAAAGGGAGAAAAAGACTAATTAATAAATTCATGTCTTGGAGAAAAATGTTCCCAGCTTCATCTCTCACGGTGATAATAATATGACAAATAATAACTCTCATGTGTGTAATGCTTATTATTTGCAAAGCACTTTCTCAGACAACCTGCATCACAGTGGTACATTAACTCCTGTTTTACAGATGAGGATAATGAAATTTAGATAGAAGGTGTGACTTGTCCGTGTTAACGTATTTATTTAGCGTCAGGTCTCCTGACTCTAAGAACCAGTGGTTTTTCTCTTGTGCTGCACTGCCTGTGTTCTCATCTCTTTGACTATATATATTTTTTCTTAGTTGAGGACTCCGAGTTTTATGTTTTACAGTGAGCAGTGTATAGAAGCCTATGAACTCCTGTTGGCACTAGCAGAAAGTGAACAGTCTCTTATCCTTGGACAGTTCCGAGCAGCAGGTGTGGGATCTGTCGGTAAGGGCCACATGAATATATTTCTGTGCTTCATTGATTGTATGTGTTCCCCTCTACTCTGTTAAACTGTGTTTTTCTTTTTTCTTCTCTTCTGAGTAAATTGTTTATTTGGAATGAAACAAGAATGGTAATTGAAACAGAATTATAGACAAGTTAAAATAAACAATCCTTCCCTGTAAATGTATTTTCATGAGCTGATATAATTGCTAGACATTAAAACTGGTACAGCCATAGAAATGATTCAACTTTCTTCTGTCAAAACAGGGACCCTGTCTCCCTTCCCTATGTGACATTGGCTTCAAGGGTCTTATTCCTTTGTTGACTGAATTTTTTTCTAAGTTTTCCTTCCCATCATCAGGGCTTTATAGTTTAGTGTGAGTGAATTTTTTTTTTTGCTCTTTATTTTCAAGTCACCCTTTCCCAATTACTGTTCTATAAAACCCTGCTTCCTCTGAAATGTGAATAGAGTTTCCATGAGAAAATTAAAAAAACTTTCAATGTCTTCTCCTTTAAAAATATGTGGAAGCATGTATATGTTTATATATGAATTTCCTTGCATCCCCCCCAAATATTCCTAGTCTCCCTTTGTCCTGTAGTACTGTCTTTTCCAAACTTTCCAATTCCATTGGGCCATTCTCAACTTTTTTACATACTCTTTTTAAAAAATTAAGACAGTTACCTTTTCCAGCTCTAAAACAGAGACAGTGCCAGCAATTCCATTAGAAACCTCATTTTTCAGCATCTTTTAGTTGATCTATAAAACTTTATTTTTCATATGAAACTGATCCAAAAATGGTCTTGGCCAGCGGTCAAGATTTTTAAAAAGCATACCTATTAACAAATATGATCAGTTAAAGGGAAAAAATCATTTGGCTTATTTTTAGTTTATATTAGAAAGAACTCTTCATCTTAAATTTCAGGAATATTCTTTTGTAAGCTTGTAACCCAGAAAAATGAGCACAGCATAGCTACTTTGTGTAGTAGCTGGAATCATTCAAGTAAATGTTTAAAATCAATAATAAAATAGTTCAAATTTACCTGGTTCCAGGTAACAGGCCTGTATTTATAAGACAACCTTCTTAGTTATACCATTTCTTAAGAACTGAACTTAAAGAATTCTAATGCTTAAAGGATACATTATTTCATCAGGTCATACCATTTCCAGCCAACCCAGATTGCAGCCCCTAGTCTTCATGAGTTTCTTTGGCAGGGGAAAAAAATCATTAACTGGTGAGCCAAGTTGAGCTGCTGAGCTCTCTGAATGCTCTAAGCTTAGTCCTTAATACACAAGAACAGTCCATTACTAGACCCATATCTGAAACCTTTCCATCTTGGTATGTCCTGCCAGCTCCTGTACTCTACTGGCATAGCCTTTGAGTACCCAGACTGAACTCTACACCACAGTGAGGTATTAGAATAGGATGGTAGTGGAAGAAGGAGAAATGAGTTAGGATTTTTTTTTTAAATATGTGATTTGTAAGACAAAAAGATAATAATGGAAAAGTTAATTTTCAATGAACAAAAACCAAAAAGCGTTAGGGACCATCCTGCCTACGACTTTGTCACCTGGTGTTTACTAGCTCCCAATACAACTTAGAAGCCTCAACGGGTCATTTTAGTTTTGAATACTAAAATAGTGTCAGATCCATTTTTTTTTTCTTTACCTCTCTCAATTCTTTGTATGCAGGAAAAGAATCATAATGACACTGAAAGTATCACATTATGCCGACTTTTTTTTCTCCCACAGACCTGCGTTTTTGTTGATGTGTACAACTTCTAGTGGAGAAACTCCCATTAACCTATACATATTGGCCACTCGTCTGCAGTTTAAAGCCTTGGACAGTTTTCTGAGGGCAGTTAGGTAGTACAATAGATAGAGCACTGGGCTTGGGATCAGGAAGACTGATGTTCATGAGTTCAAAGCCAGCCTCAGACTAGCTGTTTGACCTTGGGCAAGTCTCTTAACCTTGGAAAATGAGGTGGAGGAGGAAATGTCAAACTGTTCCAGTATCATTTCCAAGAAAACCCCATGTGAGGTCATGAAGAGTCAGAGACAACTGAAAAATGACTCAACAGCAGTAGTTTCCCAAGGCACCAAAAGTGTGGTCTCACAGCCAGAAGGTTTTAGAAAGGGTAGTTGGATTCAGCCCTAGACTCTATGGCCCAGTTTGCTGTCTGTATTACATCATGCTGCCCCTTATTTGTGCCAATGAGAAGGAAATGCCATTGTTGTGAATAATGTTTGATCCCAGTGTAACATTTTGGTTACAATGTTTCTTGTAGACTTCAGAGAAGTTTTTTTTTAAATTTCATGCTTTATTTGCCTTTTTTATCTATAATAGTAGCTAGATTTATATCATGCTTTAATGTTTGCAAATCTCTTTACATATACTACCTCATTTGGTTAACTATAGATCAGCTAAACTAATAATAGAAAGGAAATAGCACAGGTAAAGGAATTGTAGAGATAATTCAGTGCTTTCATTTTGGCCACCAGTTCCTTCCCCTTTCCCTAGTAAACCTTTTAGCAGGGAAGTGAACTCATAATAACATTTGTTTCTCTTGCTTGCCCTCATAAAGAAGAACCATTGTACTATAAAAAAAGATGATAACCTGAGCCTAAATAGGATAATTCCTGAATAACTGGATGTTAGAAGTGAAAGGGATTTCATTGCATAGATGAGGTAACTGTGGTCAAGAAAGAATGTTACAGAACCGAAGAATTATATAATGAGAGAGCCAGAATGGGAACCCAGGTGTGCTGACATTTAGTCTAATGCCTTTTTCCCTACAGCACCCTACTTCTCCTCCATTGAATAATTGAATATTGCTTGCCTATGTTCCTCCCCAGGCTTATGCTATGTCAATTATTCCACTGATTACTTTACAACTTAGGGGACCAGACAAGAGATGAAAATGTTACCCAGATGCTCAAGCATGCTCATGATTGCCGGAAGACAGCTGAGAATGCCGCCAAAGCCCTGCTGATGAAGCTGGATGGGAGCTGTGGGGGAGCGTTCGCTGTCCCTGGCTGCAGTGTGCAGCCTTGGGAGAGCCTTTCTTCCAACAGCCATACCAGGTAACCAGAACACATTTCCTCTGCTGTCTTGTCTGCATTTTCTTTCAGCCTTAATAAGACTGTTGATGTTTCAGTCCACTTTTCCATTCAGACTGCTATGCAGGTGTGTGTGTGTGTGTGTGTGTGTGTGTGTGTGTGTGTGTGTGTGTGTGTCTGTATGTGTGCACGCACACAGGTAGGAGCATGCTTTCAGCCATCACCAGACTTGTGTGACCTATTTTTTTTTTAACCTTGGCCATCCCTCATTCAAAAAAGAAAAATTAAAATTTAGAGCTGTCAGGAATTTCTTTAGCGATCATATAATCAAACCTTCCCCTTTTACAGATGAGGAAACTGAGGCTCAGAGGGACAGAGTTAGAGTATGGTAGAAGAGGCCTAAGTTCAAGTCTCACCTTTGGTGCTTATTTCTTGGGTGACATTATGCAAGTTACTGAACTTCTCTGCCTCTCATTTTCCTCCACAGTAAAATGACTTCAAGGGTCTCTTCCTCATACCTGAATCATTAAAAGGTTCAAATATACATTTAAGAATTATGTCTTTGATGTTTTTATCATCAAAGGATGGTACTACTTTCTATATAGCTGAAATACTCATGTTCTCCATCAGATATGTTTGTGAGGTTTTCCGATAAATATTTGTCATATATTAAAGTAGTTTGATTCTGGCAGAAACCTTTTCTAGTCATTTCAATATGGAGGAAATGTTTTCTAAATTATCCCTTCTTTTTCCACATGCAGATCAAGTGCCTAGAGCCTTATAGAATATAGATTGAATTTATATCACAAGGTGGCAAGTTCTATTTGTGTTAGAGCTAGAAAGTATCTTACTGTAAGGGTTTCAAGATGTGCCTCACAGAGGTACAGCCATATGGGATAGGGCATCTTGCCTCAAACTCCAGAGGAAGGCAGAATCCCCCAAAATTCACTTGGCCGGTTGCCCACAGTCATGTCTCCTTGTTTCAATTTATTCCAACAGTTGACTTCCTCTAATGTACAGACTGAAATTTTATTCAGACTTTAGCTTCAATACAAAAAGCAGGTGTTTTTCCTAGTAGTATGTCCAGATGTGCTGTATCTAGTTTGTATATTAATTTGGCATAGGTATATGCATCTACTTTGTCAGTGACAATTTATCTACTTAGAGCAATGATTGGGACAGTTAAGATTGACAGTCACTTTGTGCTATAAATCTTCTACTTAAGTGGCCCAGGAGAGTTACCTTTCTCAACAGTTTTAGATCTAACACCCAGAAGTAAATTTAGAGGTATGTGAGGAGAAGAAGTTTTATCACCATCTGTTTGGAAAGGAGAAAATAAAGATGAGAAAGGAGATAAAAATTTCTAAAAAGCCTAGTTCTATATGCAAATTTAGCTTTTCTCAAGGTATACATATAAGCCTTAAGTTTGGTTGTACTGCTATTTTAGCAAAAAAAAAAAAATTCTTTCCATTTATGAAGGGTTCAGAATACCACAAAATATTCTCTGTACTAGGGGACCTGTACTAGCTCTCGGGAAGAATGGTCTCTGCAGCTTGATTGAACTAAACAAATTTAATGCTATGTGGCATGAACCAAACAAAAAAAAATCCCCAAATGCTTTCATCATTATGGTAATCACTGTTATTTGTTGATCCTGAAAGCCTAACTCATGGACCGCTAGACTATTGGAACCAGAAGGAATCTTTGATATGTTCTGTTCCCAATCTTTTCGTCTTATAGATGAGAAAATTACAGCCCAGAGTGGCAAAGTGACTTGCCTATCACCAAGAGAAGAAAATTACTAAAATCAATTTTTTTATGACTTGTCTAGAATTTTTAGGAGTCTTTTGGATTGAAATGGTGAAATGGTTGACACTTAATTTTTGTTCTAAACCTAATTTCTGCCAGATGGCTGTCTAATTTTTATAGGAGTTTTTGTCCAATAGTGAGCCTTTCCTCTCATAACTGGAATCTTTTGCAGTTTCATATACGATCATCTTTTTTTGTACTGTGCTCTGGAAACGCATGCTTTATTTTATTGATTGTCTGCCCCGCTCCCTCCCTTTCCTTCTTCCTTTCTCACCTCCCTTCCCCAGTATAAAATCGTTTTTACTGTCTATTGCTTTGCAATATAGTTTGAAATCTAATACTAATAGATCCCCTTCCTTCTCAGTTTTAAAAATTCTTACCCTTGAGAGTCTTGAATTTTGTTCCTTCATGTAGATTTCACTGTTATTTTTGTAATTTTACAAAATATTCTTTTGTGAGGCTGATTGCTTTAGGACTGAATAAATTAGTTAATTTAGGTAGCATTGTCATTTTCATTGTATTAGGTCAACTTAATGAAAATAATGTTTCTCAAATCATTTAGTTTCAAATCTTTGTTTCTGTAAAGAGTGTTTTAGAATTTGGTTCATTTAGGCCCTGGGCAAATTTTGATTGATAGAGTCCCAAGAATTGCATAACTTATGTAGTTTTTGAAGGAACTTCTCTTTCTGGCTCATCTTTTCAAAGTTTGTTGGTCATATATAGGAATGTTGATGGATTTTGTGGATTTATCCTTTGTCCTACAACTTTATTGAGTTAATTATTTCAGTTAATTTTTATTTTACTTTCTGTGGTCCTCTAAATCATCATATCTGTAGAGAGGTAATTTTATTTTTCCTTTGCCTGTGTTTATTTTAATTTTTGTATATTATTTATGGTTTTCATTTCTAGAACAGTGTTAAATAATATTGGTGATAATAGGCATCCTTGCTTTACCTTTGCTATTACTGGAAAGGTCACTGACTTTTTTCATTACCTTTGTTTGCTCCTGGCTTTTGATAAAAACTGTTTATTCAATTAAGGAAAGATACAATTAGTTCTATAATTTGTAATAGAGTTTTTAATAGAAATGATTATTGGAATTTGTCAAAATATTTTTATCTCTATTGATGTAATCACATTTTAAAATTATTTATATTATTAAAGTTATACTTCTAATCTTCCTTATGTTAAGTGAGCTCTGAATCCCTATTATGAACTCTTATCTGGTATACAATCTTTCTAATATGTTATTGTAGCCTCCCTGCCAATAAAACGTTGTCAGGGAGGTTACAACAATAAAACATTTAAAAAATTTTCATCTGTGTTCATTAGGGATATTGGCTTACAGTCTCTGCTTTTTTAGGTATCAAGACCATATTTGCATCATGGAAAGAAATTGAAAGGGTGCTTGCTTTTCTTATTGTTGATTGAATTCGATATTGTGAATGTTATCTGATCCTGGAAGTGTATTTTCCTTTGGAAGATTATTTATGGTTCACTCAAATTCTTTTTCTGGCATCATGCTATAAATAGTCCAATTCTTCTTTTGTTCATCTATTTTATATTTTTCCAAGTTATTAGGGCTATTAACAACAAAAGTTTCTAATAATATCCTTTTTTCTCATTAACTGCTGTAGTTTCTCCTTTTTCATTTCTATATAAACAATTTGTTTTTTGCACCCTTTTAAAACTCAGGTTACCTATCTATGTCATATTTTCATATTCTTATATTCTTCCAGGTGAATTTTATGATATTTTTCTAGTTCTATAAAATAATTCTTTGGTAGTTTGATTGGTATGGCACTGAATTATAATTTTTGTTATAGCTGTTCAGCCTACCTACGAGCAATGAATATTTTTCCAGTTTTTTAGATGTCTTTATTTGTGTGAAAAGCGTTTTGTAATTCTGTTCGCATAGTTGCTATATTTGTCTTGGTAGTTAGACTCCCAAGTATTTTGTAGAGTTATCTCTTCCTGCTGGATTTTGTTGGTAATATCTGGAAATGCTGGTGATTTGTGTGAGTTTATTATACAACCCACAACTTTGTTAAAGTTTTGACTAGATTTTTAGTTGATTCTCTAAAGTTCTCTACGTTCTTATCATATTGTCTGCAAAGAGCAATAGTTTTGTTTTTTTCAATGCCTATTCTTATTCATTCTATTTCTTTTCCTTGGTTTTTTTTGTTCTAGCTAGCATTTCTAGTACAATGTTGATTAATGATGGTGATAATGGACATCCTTGCTTTACCCCTAATCTAATTGGAAAAGCTTCTAATTTATCCCCTTTACAGATAATGTTTGCTTTTTTTTTTCTAATTTAATTTTTTCCCAAGTACACGTAAAAACAACTTTCAACATTTGTTTTTGAAACTGAGTTCCAAATTCTCTCCTTCCCTTTGCCCTCCTCCAGTTGAGAAGGCTAGCAATTTGATATAGGTTATACATGTGTAGTCATGCAAAACATATTTCCATATTAGTCATGTTGTAAAGGAAAACACAGACCAAAATAAAAACCCAAGAACTTCAATCTGTACTCAGATTCCATCAGTTCTTTCTCTGGGGTGGATAGCATTTTTCATCATAAGTCCTTTGAAGTGTCTTCTGTCATTGTGTTGTTCCGAATAGCTAAGTCATTCACAGTCAGTAATCTTACAGTACTGCTGTTATTATGTACAGTGTCTTTGGGTTCTACTCATTTCATTTTGCATCAGTTCATGTAAGACTTTCCAGGTTTTTCTGAGAGCATCTAGGTCATTATTTCTTATGGTTTAGTAGTATTCCATCACAATCATATACCGCAACTTGTTGAGCCATCCTCCAGTTGATGGACATTTTCTGAATTTCCAGTTCCTTGCCACCAGGAAAGAACTACTATAAATATTTTTTATGTGCTTTACTTTTTTTTAAATCTCTTTTGGGGTGCAGACCTAGTAGTAGTACTCCTGGGTCAAAGGATATGCATTTTATAGGCCTTTGGGCATAGTTCCCAATTGCTCCACGTAATTGTTGAATTAGTTCACAACTCCACCAGCAACGCGTTAGTGTTTCATTTTTCCCACATAGCCTCCAACATTTGTCCTTTACCTTTTCTGTCCTATTAACCAATCTAATATATATGAGGTAGTACCTCAGAATTGTCTTAATTTTAATTTCTCCAATCAGCAGTGATTTATAGCATTTTTTTCATGTACCTATAGATAGCTTTAATTACTTCATTTGAAAATTGAATGAAAATTGACTGAAAACTGAAAGAAATATTTTTGATCCTTTATCAATTGGGGAATGGCTCCTGTCTTGACTTATTTCTCTACATATCTTAAAGATGTGGCCTTTGTCAGAGAAACTTTTTCAAAAAAATTTTTCACAGTTACAATTGCTAACAATATTTCCCTCCATCCTACTCCCCTCCTGTTTATTCCCTTCTCTCTCCTTTCATCCTGTTACTCCTCAAAAGTGTTTTTCTTCTGTCACCTCCCCCAATCTGCCCCCCCCTTCTAAGAGAACTCCCCTCTTCTCTTCTCCCCTTCCCCTCCTACTTTCCTGAAGGGTAAGATAGATTTCTATGCCCAATTGAGTGTGTTCATTATTCCCTCTTTGAGCCAGTTCTGATGAGAGTAAGATTTAAGTGATCCCCACCACCTCTCGTCTACCTCTCTGTTGTCAAAGCTCTTTCTTGCCTCTTGTATATGAGATGACTTACCCCATTCTGCCTCTCTCTTTTCCTTTCTCCCAGTGCATTCCTCTTTCTCATCTCTTAATTTTATTTTTTTGGATATCTTTTCATCATATTCAACTCACATCTATGTGCTTTGTCTATATATATATGTAATATATGTATATGTATATATATGTATGTATGTATGTGTGTGTGTGTATGCCTTCTAACTGCTCTAATAATGAGAAAGTTCTAAAGAGTTACAATTGTCATCTTCCCATGCTAAACATTGTTAAGTCCCTTCTTATTTCTCTTTCCTCTTTACCTTTTTATGCTTCTCTTGAGTCTCATATTTGAAAGTCACATTTTCTCTGCTGAGCTCTGTACTTTACATCAGGAGTGCTTGAAAGTCTTCTGTTTCCTTAAATGTCTATTTTTTTCCCCTGAAAAATTTTACTCAGTTTTGTTGGTTGGGTAATTCTTGATTATAATCCTAGTTTTTTTGCCCTCAGGAATATCATATGCCAAGTCTCCTGTTCCTTAACTGTAGAAGCTGCTAAATCTTGTGTTTTTCTGACTGCTGTTCCACGATAATTGAATTGTTTATTTTCTCCTTGACCTGGTAACTTTGGAATTTGGCTATAATATTTCATTTTGGAATCTCTTTCAGGAGGTGATCATTGGATTCTTTCAACTTCTATTTGGTTATAGAACAGCAAAGCATTTTTAAAAATAGAATTTATTTATTTTCATTTTCAACATTTACTTCCACACGATTTTGAATTGCAAATTTTCTTCCCATCCCCTCCCCCCACCCTAGAACAGCATGTACCCCAACCACCCGTTTCTCCAATCTGCCCTCCTTCTATCACCCCTTTCTTCTCCCATTCCCCTCCCCTCTGTTTTCCTGTAGGACAAGATAGATTTCTGTACCCCATTGCCTGTACAACTTATTTCACAGTTGTGTGTAAAATTAATTTTTAACATTCATTTTTAAAGCTTTGAGTTTCACATTCTCTCCTTTCTTCCCTTACCACCCACTCTTATTGAAAAAGCAAGCACTTCGATATAGGTCATACATGTAGCCATACAAAACATTTCCATAATAGTCATGTTGAAAAAACTAACTGCAGTTCCTTCTATCCTGTCCTGCCCTCCATTTATTCCATTCTCTCCCCAACCTGTCCTCCCACATAGTGTTTGCTTCTGATTACTTCTTCCCCCAATCTGCTGTCCCTTCTATTATTCTCATTCTCCTATCCTCTTCCTCCCTGCCTCCCTGCAGGGTAAGACAAATTTCCATATCCAATTGAATGTATGTTATTCCCTCCTTATGCCAGATCTGATAAGAGTAAGGCTCATTTATTCCTCTCAGTTCCCCTGCTTTTCCCCTCCATTGTAAATACTCTTTCTTGCCTCTTTTATATGAGATGGTTTACTACATTCTACCTCTTCCTTTGTCTTTCTCCCAGTACATTCCTATCAACACTTTATTTTATTTTTTTAGGTATTCTCCCTTCATATTCAGCTTACCCTGTGCCATACATATATCATATATATGTATATGTATATATGTATATGTATGTATTTAAAAAAATAAAATTAATGCTATGTGTATATATATACACATAGCATTAATTTTATTTTCTAGATGTCCACCCTTCATATTCAGCTCACCCTGTGCCCTCTGTCTATACATACATACATACATATACATATGTACATGTACACACATACACACATGCATGTATGCACATACATCTACACATGTATAATATATACATACACACATACACCTATATATATTCCCTCTAACTACCCTAATACTGAGAAGGGTCTCATGAGTTACAAATATCATCTTTCCATGTAGAAATGTAAACAGTTCAACCTTAGCAAGATCCTTATGCTTTCTCTTTCCTGTTTACCTTTTCATGTTTCTATTGATTCTTGTATTTGAAAGTCAAAATTTCCAGTCAGCTCTGGTATTTTTAGTAAGAATGCTTGGATACTGCTTGCCATTTTATGAAAAGCTCCATTTACTCCTATGCTTTTCAGTGTTTTTAGTAGGGGTATGTGTTGTGGTTTGTCATTCTCATTGTCTTCTAATCCTTTTGCTTCCATTCTTCCAACCCCATCATTCATCTTAACCTTTGAACTCCAAAGTCAATTGGTTACCATTTTTTTTTTTTAAGTGCCTGCTATGTGCCAGACTATACTCAACTCTGGGGTTACAAAGTAAAGCAAAAATAGTCCCCACTCTCAGGGAGTTCACAGTCTAAAGAGGGAGACAACATGCAACAATTAGTTGTAAACAAGATGTATTCCAGACAGATCAGGCATAGTCTTACAAGGAAAGCACTAAGTTTGCAGAGACCTGGAAAAGGCTTCTTGCAGAAGGTGAGACTTTAGCTGAGACTTGAAAGAAGCCAGGAAGTGGAGATAAGGAGGAAGTCAGCTCCAGGCAAAGGGAATTAGGAGATGGAGTGGTATGAGTAAGACACAGCTAAGAGAACAAAATTGCTGATCTCAGAGTATGTAAGATATAAGAAGACTAGAAGGCATGAAAAGGTTAGGTTATGAAGGGCTTTAAATGCCAAGGAGAAGATTTTATATTTGATCCTTGAGATAATAGGGAGGCACTAGAATTGATTGAATGGAGGCAGAAAGGTGTGATCTGTGCTTTAGGAAGATCAATTACCAGTCATCTCTTGACTTCCTTCTCTCAATCTTAATCCCTCTTGACCTCTCTGAAACCTTTGACACTATCAATCACTTCTCCAGGATACTCTGTCCTGAATACTCTATCCTGTCATGGCATCTACTTCTCCTAGCAGCCCCCTCTCATTCTTCTTTGCTGGTTTTTCATCTGTGTCACTCACATTAACTGTGGGTTTACCCCCAAGGATGTGTCCTAAGTCCTATTCTCTTTGTTCTATATACTGTCCCACTTAGTGATCTCATCAGCTACCAAAGTTTCAGTCATCATCTCTGCAGATGTAGAGCTCCAATCCTAGACAAAAATGTGCCTATTTCAAATTTGGGACTGCATTTTGAACATTTTACCATTTAAACTGCCAGTAGGCACCTCAGAATCAAGATGACCAAAATAGAACTCATTATCTTTGCTCAAACTTTTTCCCTCTTCTGAACTTCTCTATTACTGTAAAGGGCATCACAGTCTTCCCTTTCATCCAGATTCACAACCCCAGTATTATCCAAGATTCTTGATTTTCCCCCTCCCCACATATAAAATCAGTTGCCAAGGTTTGTAATTTTTACCTTCTCGATATCTCTCATTTACATTCCCTTCTTTCATTCTACTCCAATTTTGTCATTGCCCCATTCTCATAATCTCTTGCCTGGACCCTTACAACAGACAATTGCTCTCCCAGCAGCGAGCCTCCCCACTCTAATCCCTCCTCCACACAACTACCAAAGGAATTCTCATAAGGTCTAGATTTGCCCGTGTCACACCTCCCCCCCTCCCTGACTCAGTACACTCCAATGGCTCTGGTACCTCCAGAATCTAGTATGCAGCTCTTTGTGTAGCATTCAAAGTCACTCTCTTCATAACCTGGCCCCTTTCTAGCTTAACATTCTTACCTTCTACTTCTCCCCCTATCCTCTAGGATCCAATTATACTTATCCACTTTCTGTTCCTTACATGTGATACTCAGTTTCCCATGTCTGTTCCTTTGCCTTAGCAAAGTTCTTTTCCATGTTTAGAATGCTTCACCTCAACTTCTGGCATTTATTAAGATCGCTCAGACACCCTGCAGGATCTCCATACCCCTCTGCCATTCTAGACTTCTCATCTAAGGTTGCCATGTCTGCTTTGGATGTATCTTCTATATAATTATTTATTTACATGTTGTCTTCCCTTCAGAACTGAAGCTCCTTGAGGGCAAGGATGGCTTTCTCCTTTTTTGTATCTCTCCCAGTTTCTGACACAGTACTTGACTTAATGACTTTTTCTTTTTACTTCTATTGGACATTGAGCATAGTTATTTTAGGAATGAAGATAATGAAGTTTGAAATTAACTGCAAGTTCAGATAATCTCATGTAGTCTATACCAAATTAATGGTGGTAATGTAGGGGGTGTGGGTTCAAAGAAACACTGAGGAGTGTCTTTGTAGCACTGTCAGTAGTGTTTCCTCCTTGATTGCACAGTGACTGCTATGCTCCGAAAGATCCACTGGCAAGTAACCGATGCAAGTAAATGCAGCATAATGTGAAATCAAGCCAAAACCAAAAGGAAAGGAGAAGGCCAATCATCCAGTCCTAGCTGCCCCATGTTACCTAGGCTACAATGAATATATAAATATATATGTGTATGTAATACACATATGTACACACACACACACACACACACACACACACACACACACACACACATTATTTTAGTAATCCCAGCAAGGGAGCTCAGCTTTTCTTTATCCACTGCTCATGCCTGCATTCCCTTTGCTTCCCCCAATACACACAGCCTTGAACTCTGCCCCAAATGACTAAGATATACTACAGCCCCAAACAGAATATTCCCTTGCTGACAACTGAGATCATCCAGGATTCCTGACAAGCAGAGTTAATGGATGACTTAACCCTCACCCAGCAGCTGACAGCCTGTCCCTAGGAGACAGACCACAGACTGCTTCGTCTGCAAGTGTCCATAGAAAGTGCCATATTACATTTCTTCCCTTTTTTAACATTATCATAATCATATTCAGCCATGGAGCATTAAGAACATAAAGCCAAGTTGTAATTAACCTTACTTGATCTATTTCCCTTGCTGAAATTCTGGAGGGGGAGGGGAGAGAGTTGGGCCGGCAGGGAAAGGCTCATCTGGAAATTAAACTTTCATTTTGTGAAAGCAGTTTGTCTTGGTGACAGGATGTCTACAAAGTGGATTTTTTTTCTTTTAAAAATTGTACTTTTAGAAACTAAAGGCAGCCAGGCTTTCTTCTATTGCTTCTTCACAGAGTCTGGAATGGGGATAGAAGGGTAGGGGTGGGGAGGAAGGGCTGCAGAAGACCAGTACTCTTTGAAAGGATTTGACATGCATCCAAGCTTTTCAGCCCTGGGCCTCATTGGTTCAAGTTCTCTGGAATCATTTTAAATGATCCCTTTCAAGTCAACAATTCTAGGATTTCTTTTGGATGGAGGTTTTCTGGAATATGAGGATGGATTGGTATATTTTGTTTCCCACAAAGGGAGGTAATGTGAGTGTTATTAGTATTCCTTCGTGCATTCGTCTAACATTTCATTAAATATCTACGATGTGCAATGCATTCAGAGGCAGTGTGCCCTAGTGAATAAAGAGATGGCCTTGGAGTAAGAGCTGTGTGCAAGGGGCAAACTTAACCACTTTGTGCCCCCGACAGTTCTCTAACGCTACAAGTTACAGTTAAAGTATCCTACGTTGATTAAGTCCAGACAAGTCTAGACGTGAATCTAGGGGGAAAAATATGTAATGTGATATACACCAGGAAAGAAAGGATACATAAAAAAAAGAAATAGTCCCTGCTGTATTTTATCATAGAGGCATTAATGTCCTATATTTAGATGAAATGTAAAACAAATTAGGAAGTCAGGTCCTTGTGAATGGGGATGGTTTCTTTTTTGTCTTTGTAGTCTGAGCACCTGTTTGCACATTATAGGCACACAACAAATGCTTATTGCATGAATATAGTGTAAAATCCTATAAGACTAGATGAAAGAAAAATAATGTAGTTAGAGGTGTGGAGAGATGGGGAAAACTTTGTGGAGTGTGTGATATTTGACTGGGGCCTTAAAGATGGGTAGAAAATCAACAAAATCTATTTAGAAATAGTTCTATGGAAGACTGATCATGTCCAAAACAGTTTAAGAGGGACTTTAGGATGATAGTTTCAGACAGTTAACTCTGGTGTAGAAAAATAGAGAATTCAATCAACAAACTTTGTTAAATACCTATTATGTACCACAAGCATACAAAATAAAAATGAAATCGGTCATGGCCTCGTGGAGCAACACGTTCTGTTGACACACAGTCTCAATGAGGCAAAATCAGGCAGGCAGCCGATAAATATTTATTAAGTACCTGTTCAGATCGGTACTGTTCTAAGTTCTGGAGACAGACAGAGAGACAAAAGATAGTCCCTGTGTTTGAGGATCTAGCAGGGGATCTAGTCAGGGAGGCAAGCAAGCAACTGTCTACAGACAAGCTATCTAAAGGACATCAGCAGAAGGAAGGCACTCAGATTAAGGTGGATCAGGAAAGGCTTCCAGAAGAAAGTAGGATTTTAGCTGGGACTTGAAGGAAGCCAGGAGACAGAGCTGAGGTAGAGGAGCATACTAGGCATGTGTGAGCCTGTTAAAATGCTTGGAGTTGGGAGGTGGAATGTCTTATTCAAAGGAGAGCAATGAGGCCAGTATTACTGAATGGAAGTGTACGTGGGGCTGAGTAGGTTGTAAGAAGGCTGGAAAATATGTGGGAGGTGGCGATGGGATTTTGAATCCCAAACAGAGGATTTTATATTTGATACTTGAGATTGTATGGAGCTCATTGAGCAGAAGCATGACATGATCAGACCTGAACTTTGGGAAGGTGATTTTGACATCTGAGTAGAGGATGGACTGGAATATGAAAGCACTTGTGGCAGGCAAACAAACCAACAGACTGTTGTCCAGACATGAGGAGATGAGGACGTGCACTAGGGTAGTAGCAGTATTGAAGGAGAATATGGGGTGTATAGGTACAAAGGTAAAATTGGCAAGCCTTAGCAACAGATTATTTGTGGAAAGTGAGAGAAAGCAGTAGAGAGTGATACCCAGGTTGTGAGCCTAGGTAATTAGGAGGTTGGTGGTACCCTCAAAGTAATAGAGAAGTTTGGTAGAGGGAAAGGTTTGGGGAGGAGGAAAGAAAATGAATTCAGTTTTGGATATGTTGAATTTAAAATGTCTATGGGACATCAAGATTAAAATGTCTTAATAGGAAGTTAAAGGTGTGAGTCTAAAGATTAGGTCTGGTTAAATAGATCTAAGTAAGTGTAGAGAAGATAATTGACTTCCTGGAAATTGATGACATCACCAAGTGAAATCATACAGAGGAGACAGAGAAGAGGGCAGGGGATAGAGCCCTAGGGAACGCACACAGTTAGTGGGTATGACATGGATGGAGATCCACAGGAGGAAACTGATGAGCGGTTAGAGGAAGGTAGTGTCTAAGGCAGAATGTTAACCCAGGACCTCTGGTTCCATAACCAATGATCTTTACACTGTCCCACATCATTTCTATTTCATTTGTAAAAACAAAACCTGAACAAAAAACAGGAGAAGAGAGTGATCAGAGGCTGCAGAGAGGTCAAGAAGATGAGAATTGATAAAAGGTCATTGTATTTGGCAATTAGGAGATTAGTAACTTTGGAGAGAGCAGTTTTAGTTGATGAGGCTGGAAGCCAGAGTTAAGAGAGAAAGAGGGAAGGATGTAGAGGTGCCTATTGTAGATGGCCTTCCCAAGGTTGTTAGCCATTAAAGGGAGAGACATGGAACAATAACCAGTGGGAATGGATGGACTAGTTGAAGGAGAGGGAAAGGTAAGCCAAAGTTGAGGAGGGAAAGCAGACCAGGCATGGGGGATGGACCTTACAAAAGCACAGGATGGGAAACAGCAAGGTCAGTTTGTCACTCTAGACAATAGAAAGGGGAGTAATATTTAATGCGTCTGGAGTATGGGAGGTGTGAGGAAATAAGAAAAGGTTTGCAACCACCTTTGTAGGTAATTGCATACAAAGTCATGGATGAACAGAGGGATTGACTTTCTCAGCTGAGGCCCAATTGAGCTTAAATAAGATAAATTTTTGTGGACTGAACTCAGTTGCATGACTTCTAGATCTATTCAGAAACGTTCCAAAGGAGCGATCTATTAGGGCTGGTGTTGGGCGAGCAGAGTAGCGATTAAAAAGGGAGCAGTGGATTAAAAAAAAATAATTATCCTTTGCTTTTGGCTCAGTCGAACTTGGGGGACATTTCCTCATCACTACCCATGGTGGTATTAGGCAACTTTCATCTCATAGACTGGGCAAATTTCACTGATGATGTTGTGATGTTGTAAGTGTTCAGTTGTGTCTGACGTCATGACCCCATTTGGGATTTTCTTACCATTTCCTTCTCCAGGTGGTGTAGTAATAGGGTCTTTAAGCTGTGGCAATTCCTACCTATAAAAACATTAAAATCAAGGCAAGTACCTAATTGCCCATTTAGGGTAGAGGGAGGGTGCTTGGTCCTGGGAAATGCTAGAAGCTATCAGACCACTTCCAGATTATTAGAGTGATAATGAGGACTCTTTTTTTTCCTGACCTTTGTCATTTTAAGAACATTAAAAAAACCCCACCAGATTTTAAAAAACACAAAAGCAAAGTCACATATATATCCTCATAAAGCTAAAAAAGTATCGCCAAAGATTGTTTAGCTTTGCTATGAATTTTTTTTGCCTGAACGCCTGAAATTTTTCTGAAATTTTTTATAACTAGAAAAGAGACAGTTTCCTTGAACCCCACCCAGTCTCAACATGCAAGTGTTATTCTAACTCCTTTATCAGCAGTACACATACTTAAATGTGTTTTTGTTCAATTGTCCCTATGACTGCCACACCCATTTTACAAACATGGAAGCAGAAATGGTGTGGTACACTTGGAATGAGCCCTGGCTGCGGAGTCAGAGGACCTGAGTTCCCATCCTGCCTTAGGTATAACCTGTGTGACTTTGGTCAAGTAATTTCACCTCCTCGCGCTTCAGTTTCCTCATTTGTAAACTGAGAGGGCTTTGGCTTTTTCATGGTTTAAAACTGTTTGATAAAAGCTGAACGACTTGTCCAGACTCACATTATGGACGGTTTGAGGCTGTAGGCTCCAGAAATCTCTGAACAATTGCTTAGTACAAGGGCTATGAGAAAACTCGTTTTAGGTAATCATTTAATGAATTAGTTAGGTGATGAAAAAAGAGAATATGTTTTGTTCTCCTCTCTTTTAAAGCCTCCATTGTTTATTTGTGTCCAACCTTATCATCTGTGTGTAGAAGAACATTGATTGACCACACTTACTGTTTAGCCTAGCATTCTTTTATTAGGTCATTTTTATGTGCTTGATCACCTTTCATTTCTAGGTAGCACCTATTTTACTAGATTCTCCAGCAGAAGATGCAGTAATATCGCTGATCCTATAAGAGCCAAATGGAGGTTACAGAAAGGGCATTTTGTCTGGCAGATTGGAGACAGGGAGAGTTCAGGCCTTCAGGAAAAAAATACTTCACAGCAGAGCTAGACATTCATTGGCAATAATTTAGCTTCATGGGAATGTATGTGACTTTGCTTTTGTGGTTTTAAAAATCTGGTGTGTGTGTGTTTGTGTGTCTGTGTGTGTTTAAGGGCAAGAAAAACCATAATCCTTCTCACTATCACTCTTTGGGTATTGTGTCACTCTTAGGTATTGCTTTTAAGTTTGATTTATGGAGATCTGTAAGAAATTTGTGAGGTCAGAGGGAAAGAAGGCAAGAGGAAGCTTTCTTTTAGAATTGTCTTAATTACTGTTTTACTGTATTTCATGTTTGTTAGATTATTAGAGGCAAGCCTGATGCCACACCATGCTTCAGTTTTGATGTCTAAGATCATTAAACAAACAAACCAAAAAGTCATTTAACATAACAGAAGGAGGTTTGTTTGGCCTTAGCGTAGCACTGGTGTGTAGCAGAGCTACAGTGGCATTTAGCTTTGGCAGATGTGCCCTCTTCCTTCCAACCCTTTGTCTTTATACATAAATATCTGTTCAGCCTGGCAAGCAGGGGCACTAACCCTATGTGAATGGGACCTTTTATGCACCTAAGGGACCAAGAAGCCACATTTTGAGCTTTGGTTCACCCTTGAGCCAATCACGTCCTGGCTTTGTCACCTTTTAATGGAAACCATCCCTTACCTTTATTGTTAGGAGTGGAACAGAAGATGGAGGGAACCCTGGTAGATATTGCTCCTATCATAGGTATTTATCCTGACTCACACTGAGCTCCTCAGGGTCTGTGGATCTCCCTGAGAGTGTCTTTTTTTTTTAATATTTATTTTATTCTGAATTTAAATAAAGCATTTTCGTAACATGATAGAACAGGAAAAAAACGATGATTGTACATGAAACTACAAATCTATTATGTAAAACTTCCTATTCCTTTTAAATATATAATACAGTTATCATGTAACCTTTTTTTAATTCTCTTCCCTACTCAACTTTCCTGCCTCAAAGTTTCATCCCAACTTTACCCAGTCCTTCCACTGTGCCCTCTGGAATGCCCCTTCCATAGGCAACGAACTGATCTTCATCTTAAGACTACTCCTCTCCTACTCTTTCCTCCTACTAGCTCTTAAATTAAACTTGGCTTCCCCCTGAAGACACAGCCTCCCTGGCCACTCTTTGTAGGACTGGCTGCTTCTTCATTCATTCTCCTCAGTCAAGGTGGAGGACCTGTAATAGTCCTTGCTCCCTATTGCCACTTCCAGGTTCTACCCCTTCCTTCATCACTTATGTGATGAACAAAAAACCCGAGAGACAGAGTTTCTGGCAAATTAAAAGTAAATTTATGAATGAGGCTAGCAAATAATAAATTGATGGTCTGTGATTTCTCTCTAAAACTGAAGACAAAATCACAAATGCTTTAAATACCTTTGAAAAAGGGGGATATTCTGGCAGGTGAAAATCAGCCCTGATTGGTTAACAATTAATGAGGAGATAGGCTAAGAGACCTTAATTCCTCTTTCTGAGACTGTGGCTTAATCATGAGATCACTCTGGTTGGTTTTCACCTTCATGAGCTGGGTCACCCTAAACTCCTGCGGAAAGGTATAAGGGTATGGGTAGGAATTCACCTAGATTAGATTCTGCTTATACTCTAAATAAAGTAAAGGTCTCCTAATTGAGTGGGGTCCTGTCTAAGAAGAGCAGTGTATTCCCAGAAGATTAGAGATAATCTCATCCATCAGTCATGTCTCTCAGAGACAAATGACCAATTAGGGCTAGGCCCTAAATGAGGAAATAAAAAATTAAAAAAACTGGATCCTAGTTTAATAATTGATTATTAAAATAATGGAAAAATAATTTCACTTAGTAACCTTTCTTCCTTTGAGGTTCTTGTTATTCACTGGTAGCTGTTGTTTGCAGACCCCCAGGGTGTTCTCCTTCTTCAATAAGTTTGATGCCTGACTTACATTTTTTCTCTCCTCCTCAGCTCCCACCTCCATACTGGGAACTTCAGCATACCTACTGATTCTCCCTCAAGTACTCGAACTACTCATTCCCTTGACCTGTACATCACCCATGAGCTACTCCTTCGCCCCTCCTCAGTCATATAAAAAGATGGCTGTCCCCTTGCTCTTGCCCCCATGCACAAATTTAGCAAAGTCATGTTAAAAAATTCTGAAATCATATCTGATCATAATCTGATCATAATCTATTATCTGATCATAATCTGATCATAATCTATTATTTTTTCCCCTCCTCACCCTTTCTTTCTTCCTTTTCTGCCTTTCCTTATATAATACTACTTTTCCTCTTCACCATAATCTCCAAACCCTTAATCCCTCCCCCAGGCTGTCTCCCCTAAACTAACCAGTGTTAGTCTTTCCTCTTCTCCCCATCTTGACTCTCTAGTCAATTCTACACTCTCCTCCCCTCTTGTGTCCTTATTTCACTGGTCATGTCCAGCCAAACCTCAGTCTTGGAACACTCTCACCAGTTGTTTCCTTTACACCTATACATGTGCTACTGAACGAAAGTAGATAGAATTGCACAACTGTTCTGACTGGTTCCACTACAGATTTGTTATGGAAGCTCAGCTGAGGTTTCACTCACTGCTCCTATACCTCCCGTATCAATTCACTATCTCACTTTCCACAGTCACTCTTCCAAACCTTTTCATCTTTCTTCAAATCTCCCATGACTCCTCCTTCCCTTCACTCTCTTGGCTGAGAACCTTTTTCATCTATCATTCAGGTGCCTTCTGCCATTCTCTCCTCTTTTATCGTTGTCTTCCCTTAGGTGGTGCAGTGGATAGAGCACCAGTGTAGGAGTCAGGAGGACCTGAGTTCAAATCTCACCTCAGACACTCACTAGCTGTGTGACCTTGGGCAAGTCACTCAACCCCAACTGCCTCATCCTGGGTCATCTCCAGTCATCCTGATGACTATCTGGTCACTGGATTGAGATGGCTCTGGAGGAGAAGTGAGGCTGGTGACCTGCACAGCCCTCCCTCACTCAAAAACAAAAGTCAAGTGCAAGTCATGTCATCATTTCTCTGATGGCATGATCTTCTTCGGCAACGAAGGATGAACACATCCTTGTCTTCCATCGTGAAGTGGCCTTACTCCTTACCAAAGCCAACCCCTCTATTTGTCCAAGTGATCTCATTCCAATCCCATCTCCTCCAACAGATTGTCCCCTCTGTAATCCTCCTTCTTTCACTTATTTTCAAACTCTCCCTGTGTCTACTGGCTCATTTACTACTGTCTACAAACATGACCATGTCTCCCCCATTCCAAAAATAAAAGCCTCACATGACCTTTTCATCTCCCACTAGCTCTCATCCTATATCTCTTCTGCCCTTTGTAGCTAAACTCTAGAAAAGGCCTTCTACCATAGATGTCTCCAGTTTCTCTTCTCTTACTTCCTTTTACTATGTGACTTTTGACCTTATCATTCCGGTGAAAACACTCTCTCCAAAGTTATTAATGATCTAGTTGCCAAATCCAATGACCTTTTCTCAGACCTTATTTTCCTTAACCTCTCTGTAGTCTTTGACACTACTGAACACTCTCCCCCTTGATATTCTCTTTTCTCTAGGTTTTGGGGATACCATTCTCTCCTGGTTTTCTTCCTACCTATCTTATTGCTCCCTCTCTGTCTCCTTTGCTGGATCCTCCTCCAAATCATGCCCTGTAAAACGTAGGTGGCCTTCAGGGTTCTGTCCTAGATCCTCTTCTCTCTCTCTAAACTTGGCGAGTAGCAAGAATGAGGTTACTTGGTATTCTTATCAGTCCCCATGGATTTAAATACCATCTCTAGGCTGATGATTCTTAAGTCACCTTTCTGCCTCAGTCTCTCAACTAGCCTCCAAACTATGGCTTTTAGACATCTTAAACTGGGTGTGCAGTAGACAACTTAAACTCATTATGTCCAAAGTAGAACTCATTATCTTTCCTGCTAAAGGATCCCCTCCTGCCTTCCCTATTATTGGGGGGGGGGGGGGGGCGGGGAGGGAGGCAAAACCATTCTCCTAGTCCCTTAGACTCACAACTTATGAGTTATCCTGAATTTCTTATTCTCTCACCATCCACCCCTGCCTGATCCAAACCCTTGCTAAGCTCTGCTTATTTTACTTTTGCAACATCTCTTGACTATGTCCCCTTATTTCCCTTGACATTGCCACCACTTTAGTGCAGGCTCACATCATCTCATGCCTTGATCACTGTAAAAGCCTGCTGGTGAGTCTTTCTGCCTCAAGTCTCTATCCACACTAATCCATTCTCCATTCAGCCACTAAACTCATTTTCCAAAAATTGAAAGTCTGATCATATCATCCACATTCTATCCCCCTCTCCCCACCTCCCTACATCTTCTCCATTTAATACATTCCAGTGGCCTCCACTTGCCTCTAGGAACAAATACAGAATTTTCTATTTGGCATTCAAAGCCCTTTGCAACCCATTTCTCTTTCCAGTCTTTTTTGTACTTTTACTCCCTGAGAAGTCCTTTGATGCAGTGACACTGACCTCCTGGCTGTCCCACGAATAAGATACTCTGTCTCTCGCTTCCTGTTGTTCTCTCTTTCTCTCCCTAGGGCCAGAGATGCTCTCCCTTCTCTGTTCTGACTCTTTTTAAGTCTCTATCCCCATTCCCTCTTAATTCTAATGCCTTCCTTTTATTAATTATTTCCTATTTATCCTGCATATAGCATGCTTCGTATATATTTGTTTGCATGTCTTCTCCCCCATTAGATTGTAAGGCCCCTGAGGGCAGGGACTGTCTTTTGCCTTTTTTTGGATCTTCAGCTTTTAGCACAATGCCTGGCACATAGTAAGCACTTAATGAATGTTTATTGATTGATAGGTTGACTTATGCCCAAAAGTCTGTATCCCCCACCAGTACCTGTAGAATCCAGGGAAAAGTGCATTCAGGCTTTAAGGGCAGATATTGCAAAGGGATCATTCACAGCTCCTTGAAGTCCTTTTTGCTTAAGTCCTCAAGATGTTCCCCTTAGGTATGATATGGCTTTTCTCCCAGACTGTCTTGTAGGACTTTGAATCTGCTTTTCCTCATTATATGCATTTTGTCCTTACACTGCCATCAGCTGTACCTAGAAAACTTCTAGGACACTGAGTAAAAAATCAGAATCCTCTGAAGTGCATGAAAGCCTCTTCCATTCAAGCCAGGAGCACTAAGACAAAGGCTGAGGTTCTTCTCCTCCCAACCTTCCAAATAATTCCTTTCTTAGGGACTTTCTCTTTCCTGGGTCATCATTCATTAGAATCTTCCAATTTCAGCTAGCTTGAAAGTTTTATATAAGCCCCACAGGGTATGACAATATCCCTCAACCAATCCAAACAAATGTTCTGTTCCTTGACACACAAGTTCATCCAGTGGCTTTCAAAGACATCTAAATTGATGATAGACTTGCCCCACTCTGTCAGTCTAAATGCCATGACTGATTGAAAGGAGATATCTGGGCCCCTTGGGTCCATGTCTAGTTAACAGACTAACATTTTTGTGGTAGAACGTTTTGCCATTTAAGTAGAGTGATTGTCTAGATTTACTTTTGCCTCAACCATTGAGAAGCATTGTTATAAAGTTACATTTATGAGGAAAAATATCTGGAGAGACATTATTGGGTGAAGGCTTGACACTGAAGAGACTTTTCCTATGATTTGAAAGAAGCCATGGATGACCAACAAGGGCGGGGGCGGGGGCTTCTTTCTCTATGGAATTTGTGTGACAAAGAAAATGGAAAGAATTTTTAAGAAATGATTTTATATGATGTTTTGGGTGATTAAATCATGCAACTATTGCCATTATAGTGAGGGTTTGTGGTGACTAGTTAGAGTGGTTCAGATAGCTAAAATATTATAAATGCTTATGTTTTTGTTTTATTAATTAGTTCATTGTTAGTAAATTTTATGTCCAGTAACTTTACTTACTCCTGGAGATTGTGATGAGGGAGAGAACAGTTAGTAACTACTGTTGCAAAAGAAGATTTCTCCAGGATATCAAATAATATTTGCATTTGAAAAGGGCTCTAAGTTTAGTTCATTTAGAGATATATTGAAATTTTATTAATGAGGAAATAAATTAACATACCCTGTTGGCACAGTAGGTAGAGTGCTAGGCCTGGAATCAGGAAGACCTGAGTTTAAATCTAGCCTCAGACCACAGGCCCTGGGCAAGGCATTTAACCTTATTTGCCTCAGTTTGCTCATCTGTAAAATGAGCTGGAGAAGAAAATGGCAAACCACTCCAATATCTCTGCCAAGAAAACCCCAAATGGGACTGACAAAAGTCAGTCATGCTTTAAAAAAATGTCTAAGATAATCCCAGATCTTGGAATGATATGATTAAATGATATGATTTACGATCAAACATTATTTTAAAATGTAAAAACCATTCTTAGCTTGTGAACCTTACAATGACAGAAAGCAGTGTGAATTTGGTTCATGGGATGTAGTTTGCCAACCCTTGGTCTAGACCAGGGAGGGGAAACCTGCAGCCTCACGGTCTTTGACTGAGTCCAAGTTTTACAGAACAAATCCTTTTATTAAGAGGATTTGTTGTGTGAAGTTTTAGATTCAGTCAAAGGGCAGCACTTGTCTAAAGTCTAGACAGTCAACAAAACAGTAAATTGAGCTCTGATATCTGCTGCTTATCAATTTCTAAGGTATAAATGCTCACACTGAAAATGTGGTTCTCCTGCACTGCTATGAGTTGGCTCCTGAACACCCTTGGAAATCACCCATCTAATTCTATTTCAGACCCTGAAGAAAGTCTTATTTTTCTTAATACTAACAACCAGCTACTTCAGGGGAGTTTTCCTGCCTGTCAAAATAGTCCTGTCTCCCCTTCTTTTCACTCCCCTCCACCAAAGATCTCAAAGGAGACAAACCAACAGCAGAAGTATAGTAGTACAAAATAATGTGTAATTTATAAAAGTACAATAAAATTTAAAATGATTAGTCCAGCTAGGTGGCACAGTGAATAGAATGTTGGAGTTAAGGGCATCTGAATTCAAGTGTAGCCTCAGTCACTTAACTGTGAAGGCCAAGTCACTTAACCTCACTCAGCCAGTTTCCTGTTTTAGGTGCATAATAATAGCACCTAACCTCCCAGGATCACTGTGTGGAGGAAATGGGCTAATGTTTGTAGCACACCTTAAAGTGGTCTATAAATGTCAACTCTCATTATTATTAAAATGAATGAAGGGATGGAAGTTGAGAATACGTGCTTATGAAAAATTCTATTTTCATTATTGTAATAATATAATAAAATAATGTAATAATCCTAGCACCAGATTACAGGGTGATGATCCAGCATTTGCTGGAGCCTCCTACTACATAGGCAGTCAAACACAGATGAGTATATTTGTTGGTCATGGGCTCTTAGGTTGTGCCAAATGATTTATCTAACTCCTTGGATTGGTCTGAGAGTCAATACAAAGACTGTGTTCACCAGAAATATAGATAAGAATTAGACGGGCCCAAGGGCCCTACCATAACAAATGGCTGCTGGAGAAAATTCACCCTATATCTGCACTGGTTCTAGAACCTAGACTATTTGCTCTAACTCCACCTCCAGGTGAGAAATATTTGATTTTAAGTAGATGAAAATCTCCAAGTGATTCTGGACCCTCTGGGCTTTGTGCTCCTGGCTCATAGAGAAACAAGTGTAGTTTTTGTAATAATGAAGCATATTCCTTGCATGGTTTAGTCCATTGAACCCGGATGAAGTCCTAGGACCTCTGGTTGCAGAGCCTGTGTGCTTCCCTCTGGATGCTATCTAATGTTCTCATTCTTATCCCATTGTGACCAGCACTGAATCGTGGAAACATGTGAAGGACATGTATGATTTTTTTTTTCCAGCACAACCAGCTCCACCGCTAGTAGCTGTGACACGGAGTTCACCAAGGAAGATGAGCAGAGGCTAAAGGATTATATTCAACAACTCAAGAATGACAGGGCAGCCGTCAAGCTGACCATGCTAGAGCTGGAAAGCATCCATATTGATCCTCTTAGTTACGACGTCAAGCCTCGAGGAGATAGTCAGAGACTAGACCTAGAAAATGCTGTGCTGATGCAGGAGCTGATGGCAATGAAGGTACATATTCAGTGACTACTGTTTCTATTTGTCAGGCTGGCATTGGATCGGAGAATTTAGAGATTTCTCCCCACAAGTGACACTGACAAATGGTGGTAACAAATCAACGGTAAGCTTAGTTTTTGAAATTACAGTGGTTGTGTATGGACTCTCTTTCCTGTCCCATGAAAAAAGAGGCAGTGGCTAAAATTAAACAGGTTATGAAAGTACGTGGCATGTTTGAGTTATTGAGAATATGAAACTAGAGCAGGCTAGGACTAATCTGGAAAGGGATGATAGTACAGAGAGAGGTATCAAGTGAAAGGGTTTCCACCTGGGTAAACAATTGATTTGAGAGTGCATGAGCAGGATAGGGCTAGTCTAGAGAGGGATGATAGAGAGAGGTATTAGGTGAAGGAGTTTACACCTGGGCAAACAATTGATTTAATAGCCAATAAAGTAAGGGGTTGTACCAAAATCTAAGTACAAGGTTATAGAATCCACTAGCCCTAAAGTAATTCTCATTCTGGATTATGTTAGGTTAATTTATGTGTGTTCCATCCCCCTATTAAATCGTAACTCCTTGGAAGGCAGAGAGTATCATCTCAGTACCTAACACCGTAATTTATATAGTAGGTATTTAATGAACTTCCTAAGTACCAGATCTAGTTGTACAGAAGTTTGTCTGAAAAAAATCTTTAAGTAGACTATAAATTCACTATGAGTCAAAAGTATTCTGACAGCCAAAAATGCTATTATAGATAGCGCTGAGAAGCAAAATGATAGACCCACTGTACTGTGTCTTCCTGTGTCAGACCACATCTGGAATATTATGTTCTTGGATAAATTGCAGCGACTGTCAGTAGCCCCAGAACAAATTTTCATCCTTGGTCTCTGTCACCTCAAAAATTAGCCAAGCGGATATAGTGAGTAGATCAGGTGGGCAGGATCAACACATGACTCCTCTCCACTGGGAAAAAACCCTGCTCCCCTACCTAGGAGTGAGAAAAAATTGCTCTGCTTTTGGCAACTTCACTTCTTGTTTTTCTCCCTTGATGATGGTTGAATAATTCCCCAAGATGATTCTATGGCATACGGCTCCAAACTGCTAAAACAACTGCATGTCAGGGACCGTCCTCTACCTGATATCACACTAAGCATCTATCCATCCTTTGCTCTGGGCCATACTGCCCTGCCTTCTCCTTGTGGCATGCTCGAGCAAAGATCTGAGTTACTTAGAAGACTAACACGAGCACATCTCCCTTCCCAGACTCTTCGCAAAAATACCCTCTCTGTTCAAATTCATTGTTTGATCTTTCTGGATCACATATCTGCCTAAGAAATCTAATGAGATGATATTTATAAAATGCCTAGCACAGTACGTATCACATAGTAGGTGTTTAATAAGTGCTTATTTCCACTCCACCCCAATAGAATGGGGAACTTTAATACATTATCCCCATGTCACTGTTTGCTAATTTAGACTGAGAGGTTGGACTATTTTTCTGTGCTGTTTTGAAGTATTTAGGAAGAAAGTAAAACAATCCATATTAGCCTTCAATTTCTGAGGGAACCTAAGGCTAGACCCACTTTCTGGGTTCTACAGACATGAGGTCAAACGCTTGATTTACTTGTTCTGTATCATTACCTTCCCCTAAGAATGAAATATGTAGCATGCTTATTAAATTAGCAGGTGATGTACAGCTAAGAAGGATAACTAACACACTGGATAACATTCAGAATCTAAAAAGATCTTGCCAAAAAAGTGTAGCCTAGAGCATTGGGCTTAATCTAATAAGATAACATTAAGTAAGGAGAATGTAAAATCTTACACTTAAGTACAAAAGCAATCAACTTCACAAGTGCATCAGGGAGACATGATCAATCAGTCATTTATCTTTGGGGGGGGTGACATTTTAGGGAGCTACGAGCTCAGTACGAATCAGCCATTGAAAGAGGCATGGCTTTCAAGAGTAGAGAGATGGTAGTAAAAGTCAGAGCTCTCCAGTAAGTAGAATGGGTTGTTGTGACAGGTGGTGAATTGCAGCTCCTTGGAGTCCTTCAGGCAGAACTTGGCTGAGCTCTTCTTGGAGCGTGGGTTCACCTAGACTGATGTTGAGAACCCTTCTATATCTCAAATTCTGTGACTACATTTAGATTAGCTTCTTAAGAAAGTTTTATAATTCTTTGACAAGCAGCTAATAAAAATCAAAGTAAAATGTCAAAATAAAGCCTAGATTCATGTGTAAAAAATTAGATTACATGTTCATGGTGCCAGGCAGTGTGATATACAAGAACGAACTATAGTTTGGGGACTAGGGAAACCTGGGTGCAGATCTTGATTCTAAGTTGCCCAATTTACTTTGCCTTTGGGTAAGCTAGTTTTTTGCTCTGGGCTTCAGTTTCCTCATCTATAATATGGGGCTTATAATTTTTACACTATATACTTCACAAGGTTATTGTGAGGAAAGTGCTTTGTAAAACTTTAAGTGTATAATCATTGAAATTATTATGTGTTTCTAACCAGCCCATAGCTTGTTATTTTGAAAATCAAAAAGTAGGACTCTAGCTGTGTAAACTCTCAGCCTCAGTTTCCTTCCTTGTTAAATAGGAATTATAATAGCACCTTGTAAGGAACAGATAAAATAAGATATGTAAAACATTTTGCAAACCTAAAGTGTTATCTAAGCGTTTGGCAGTATAATTATTCTTATCAGCTGGAGAATATGCAGAAAAGAATAATCCGAATGCTGAAGGTCCTGGGGTCCAGGCCAGATGCAGATTGTGTGAAATAACTGGGGAAACTTAGCCTGGAAAAGAGAGGACTAAGGTGGGCGAAGGGTAGGAGAAAGGAGTGAATGGCCGCAGTCTTCCAGTGTATAAGATTGTCATGTCGGTGTATAAGACCAGGTTGTCCCGTGGTTGAAATGCGGTACCTCCTCATCTCTGGCCAATAAAATCTCAAGTAACCTTCAAAGCTCACCTCTTACAGGGTGTCTGTGATTCTTTCCCTAGAAATTACTTTGTATAGACAGTATTTTGCATTTAACTATGTATTGTGTAGTAGGGTTCAAGTGTGAACTGAACAAGATGATGCTAACATACCTTAGAGCTGTAAAATTCTGTGAAACATCTTGCATCACCCCAGAATCACTATAAAACTAATTCAAGAAACCAGTACTGGAGAATAAAGGGTATCCTTTTGAGTTACTCAATAATAGCAATTTTTGTTTCCATTGATGGTTAGCAAACAAGAATTTTCTGATGACAAAAAGAATCAATCAATCATCACTTATTTAGCAGTTCTGTGTGCTAGACACTTTGCTAAGCAGTGAGGATAGACACAAAGAAGGACAAAAACACAGCCTCTACCCTTAAGGAGCTCATATTCTGGTGGAGGGAGTGGGAGAAAACGTAAAAAACCAGGAACATCATAGACACGTTCAGTATAAATGAGAAGTAATCTCAGAAGGAAGGAACTAGCCATGGGCATGGTGGGTAGGAGAGAGTGGGAAGGCCCCTTACAAAAGTTAGGATTTAAAGTGAGTCTTGAAGAAAGCTAGGAGGTGGTGTTAAAAAGGGAGAGGATTACAGGTATTGGAAGAGTTGATGAAAAGGCACAGTCTGAAGATGGAGTATCATATACGAGCAAGGAGGACAGTGCCTGGATCGTAGAGGACAGGACAGGGAATGAAGTAAAAGAAGACTAGTCGGGGACAGGTTGTGAAAGGCTTTAAAAGCTAAACATTTGATCTAGAGGTAATACGGAACTCACTAGATTGTACTGAGAAAGGAAGTAACATCGTCAGACTTGCGTTTTTAGAAAGATCACTTTGTCACTTGACTAGAGGATGGACTAGAGTGGGAAGAAACTTGAGGAAGGGAGACCAGAAAGCTATTACAATAGTCCAAGTGCAATGTGACCTTGCACCAGGGGTACTTGCTGTGTGCATGGAGAGAAGGAAACATAGAAGAGTGATCATGAAAGTAGAAATGATAAGATTTGGCAAAAATTGGATACGTTGAGTGAGTGTGACAGAGGAGTCAAGGATGACATCACATTCAGACAATAAACATTGATTAAGTGCCTACTGTGATGGGGATCCAAACTATCCATGCCCTGAAGGAATTTAAAATCTAAGGGGGAGACTATGCTGACAAATATACAAAGCTTTATATATACAAAGCTATTCTATTTACAGGATAGATAGGAAATAATTAAGAGAAGGCACTGAAATTGAGAGGGTTAGAAGAGGTTTCCTGTACAAGATGGAAATTTACCTGGGACTCAGAGGATGCCAGGGAAATCAATAGCTGGAATGAAGGAGGGGGAGAACATTGTAGGCAGTGGGAATGGCTAGATTTCTCTGGAAACCTAGAACTGAGAGCCAAGAGAGAGTATCTTGTTCATGGAACAACAGGAGCCAGAGGGTATTAGAGCCAGGCTCAGATATACCAAGGTAGGAAAATGTCTTGTTCAGCAAAATGGAGAAACTAAGTTAAAAAGTTCTGACCTTTACCTTCACGAGGTCATCTGCTCAACTTTCCCACAGATAAACTTTCACCTGTAGCAGCCCTCAGCCTGCAGGAGCATATGGCATTTCCCTTGAATGATGGACTTTCATGCTATAAATGTCTGTTTAGATCCTCCCACTATCCCATTTTTTATGCTTATTCTGAAAGTCCCTCTTTTTCTTTCTGCAGTCTCTAGTAAAATGACCCCTTTTTGGCAATAAAAGCATTCCCATTCCCTGAGGTTTCATGACTAGGCCAAAATAGGCGCCAGAGACATTTGGGCAGTGGCCAAGATTGCCTGAGGTTTCTGCCCAGGTTCCCTCTTTTCTTTATCTCTTCCTTCATGTTGGGCAGTTTCTGGGGTAACAAGATAGAATCTTAAGCCCATATTTCTGGGCTGAGTGACAGGAGGTTTTTCTCTCTTTTGGAGAGAAGACCCATCAGTAACTGGTGTGTCCTACGGTTAGATCTCTTACCCTAGTAGAGGAGTAATAGGGAGGTAGAGCAGAAGAGGAGAGACTCATAACAGAGCAGTCAGAAGTGGGCATGGGCCATCAAACAGGGTTGCCCAAGACCACGTAGTTTGTTTGTTTTAGGTGAGATTAAGTGCCCTTCCTATTTTCCTTAATGTGCAATAATCAAAAAATGTCTCATTTAGGTGAAAATACTTTATCAGCTGAATCTCTGGTAGCCGAGGATACTCAGAATGACAGAACAGTCCGTGCTTCCTTCATTCCCAGCAGGGGCAGGGGGGAAAGCCTGTTTTAAAATCAAGATTTAAGCAGTTTTCTCAAGGTGAAGTTCCTGGGACCTGACCTCATTGTTACCTGTAAAGGGATATTAAATGGGAAACCAGCAGCAGCCATCGTAAGTGACTCGGGGAGTGTAACTATTAGAAAGCTGCCCCAAGTCACGCTAGAGTGTCACCATCATGGAAGAGGGCAGAGACTAGTGGGACATCCCCCACTCTTCCCAGTCAAGACCTAGAATACAGAGATTCTTGGCAGGCCTTCCTCATTTATGAATGAGCCAGTTTAGACAAGCCAGTTAAACATAATGAATTTAACTAGCCCCTTGTTTTATCAGCTGAAAAGCTATTTTACTTTGTCCCACTACCACTTAAAATAAAGAGGGAACTTATAGCTGAAGAGATGTTTTGCTTTGGCCAGCTGCCACTATGAAGAGGAAATTGCTGGTATTGCAAAATTTTCTTCAGTCCTTATCTTTTTTCTTTATGAATTTTGCTTTCTCTTTGAAATTTTTGCCAAAAATCTAGTGTGTACTATCAATTTTAAGACACCCCCCCCTTTTTTTTTATCAGTTTTTAATTCTATTTGTATGATAACTGTGTAGGTGCCCTAGAGACTTTCCTGGTTTGTGAATTTATTTACCTTGGCTCACAGAAAATTTGGCTCAAAGCTGAGGGGAAAGTCCAGTATATCCTCAGGGAATAGGGGAATCCCCTTGGAGAGGGCATCCTGGGGTGGAGGTCCCATAACTCAGCTTCTGACTGGCTTGCCAATGACAAAGAGAAACTGAGGCACAAAGTTCCAAGCAAGATCAGTTTATTAGTAAGGCTAATAAAATAAATGACTAAATTGCTAAATTATCAATTTAAAAAAATCCAAGACTCCCCAGTGGTCAAGGATGCATCTGACTGTCAGAGCAGTTCTTATATACAGTTGATTACATGATAGTCCAATGATGCAAACTAAACTAAATCTGTGATTGTTCTGACAGAGAGAGACAGGGAGTAGGCTTACACTTGATTTGACTGAGAGGGGATTTCCAGAACCCATGGCAACAGGGAAAACAGAGTTGGTTAGCATCCTCAGGAAAGTCTCATGGTAAACAAACATTCTATGGCCAAATTAACTCATCATCCTTTCCCCTGCCCCCTTCCACAGCTAGCAAAACCTCCCAAATTTAAGTCTTTGTGGTTAGACTTTAACCCATAGGAACAGGGGAAGTTAAACTCTTCCAAACCATATCACTGACACCTATACAATCAATTCCACATCTGATCCACAAGTATTGATTTCGGTGATTAGTAATCAGTAATTAATAAATCATACAAAATAAAATAAGGTATCAATTTTCAATTTCACATATTCCAGACAGGGGGGACAGTCAGAGAAAATGAATGGAACCAAGAGACAGTGTCTTGTTCAAGGAACAGCAAGGAGACTCATATCAATGGACCAAAAAGGACTTGGGATGTTGGGGTGTAAAGTGTAAGAAGACTAACATGGTTGGAGGGGGTAGGTCATGATGGGCTCTGACCTCCAAATAGAGGATTTGCTTTTTGATCCTGGAGTTAACAGAGAGCCACTAGAACTTATGGAGTGTTATAGGAAAAACAGTTTGGGACTTAATGGAGAGGATGGACTGGAATGGGAAGAGACCTGTGAAAGACCAACCAACAGTCAGGTTATTATTGTAGTACAGGCATGAGGAGATGGGAGCCTACACCAGGGTGATGGTGGTCTCAGAAGAGAGAAGAGATCATGTTCAAAAAGTATTGCAAAGGTGAACTCAAAAGCCTTGGCAACATATGGGGGTTGAAAAGCAGTGTAGAGTTAAGGATGATGCCTATGTTGTGAGCTTGGGGGACTGGCAGGGTGATAGACCTCAGCAATAAGGAAGTATGGGGAAGAGAGGGTTGGAGGGGAAGACATTGAGTTCAATTTTGAACATTATGTTTAGGACATCTAGAGGATACCTCATTAGAAATATCTGAAAGGAAGTTGTAGATGCAAGACTGGAGATTTGCAGAGAGGTTAGGGCTGGATAAGTAGATTTGAGAATGGTCAGTACAGAGATAATTGAATCCATGAGAGCTGATGAGATCACTAAGTAAAGTAGTAGAAAGGGAGAAGATAATTGATTTATTGATCTGGGGAACAGTCATGATTAGCAAGTATGGTACAGATAAAATTTAAAAGCAAGAGACTGAAGACTGGTCAGAGAAACAGAAAAAAAAATAGGAAAGATTAGTGTCCCGAAAACCTAGAAGAGAGCATTTAGAGGAGAGTGATGCACAGTGTCAAAAGCTGCAGATAAATCAAGAACGAGGTTTGAGGAAAGGCCCATTGAATTTGCAGTTAAACAATCACTGGTAACTTTGGAGAGCGCAGTTTCCTTTGAATGCTGTAGTTGGAAGTGGAATTGTAGAGAGTTTTGTGTTCATCCTTCGTTGCTGAAGAAGACCACGCCATCAGAGACATGATGACATGACCTGCACTTGACTTTGGTTTGAGTGAGGGAGGGCTGTGCAGGTCACCAGCCTCACTTCTCCTCCAGAGCCATCTGAATCCAGTGACCAGATATTCATCAGGATGACTGGAGATGACCCAGAATGAAGCAGTTGGGGTTAAGTGACTTGTCCAAGGTCACACAGCTAGTGAGTGTCAAGTGTCTGAGGTGAGATTTGAACTCAGGTCCTCCTGACTCCTCTGGTGCTCTATCCACTGCACCATCTCGCTGTTAAGAAGAGCATAAAAGAAGAGAAATTGGAGGCACTGATGGCCTTCTCAAGGAATTTAGTCCAGGGGTGGGGACTAATGTGGCCCTCTAATTCCTCAGGTGTCAAAGGGCCACAAGGTGGCCTCGAGGCCACAGCTTCCCCACTCCTATAGCCACTATAGGCTGGAAAGACATGAGATTATAGTTAGCAGGGATGGTGAGAGTTTTGTGAGGGTAGGGGAAACATGTGCATGTTTGTAGAGAGTAGGGAAGCAACGGGTAGATGGGGGAGATTCTAGATAATGAGAAAGTGAGAATGATAGAGACAGCCATCTGCTAAGGGAGACGGGACAGAATGGGGTCACTTGGGCAGAGAGAGGCATTTGCCTTAAGCAAAGAGAAGGGCCACCTTTTCATGTGAGACAGAAATAATGAAGGAAACAGTGACAGAAGGCACTTGGATGATGAGAGGAGGAGGGGGCAAGACAGATCTTTTGATGGATGGCACAATTTTTTCAGTAAAATATGAGTTAAGGTTCTCAGCTGAGAGGGTTAGAGGAGGAGGTACCATGAGAAGTTTGAGGAGGGATGAAGAGATCTGGAAGAGCCATTTTAGAAAGTCAGTTAAATAGGGAGAGATAGAAATATTGACTAGCAGAAGTGAGGGCCCAATTGAGATAAGGTAACATAAATTTGTAGTGGATGCAATCAGAATGACTGTGTGATTTTTCTCTATGACTTAGCAGAACTTTTGTTATATAGGAGGAAATGGCAGAGCTGAAAGCCCAGTTATACCTTCTGGAGAAAGAGAAGAAAGCTCTTGAACTGAAGCTGAGTACTCGAGAGGCCCAGGAACAAGCGTATTTGGTGCACATTGAACATCTCAAGTCTGAGGTGGAGGAGCAGAAGGAACAAAAAATGAGATCACTCAGTTCCACCAGCAGTGGAAGCAAAGAAAAATCTGGCAAGGTAAAGGAATGCAAGATACTGATCCCTAACTTGAATGGCAAATAGATCTGGGTGGATAACTAGAAGGGTAGTGTAGTGGGAAAGGGGAGGGGTGGAAAAAAGTAATTTACATTTCACTACTATTACTAGGACCCTATTACTAACCCTAAATACAGAGGTTTAGGGGGTCATAAACTGCCACCACCTCACACATTTTTGTCTCCTACTGCACTTTGCAGACTTTACCTTTTATTCTGATTTCTCTAATAATAAGAGTTTGATTTTTTTATAAAATTGTTTTAATTTTTTTTTTTTGTTAACAAACATTTCTTTTTTCTCCATCCCACCTCTACACAGCCACTGTGGGCGTGGTTGGAAAGGCCAATACGTAAGCAAAACAAAAAATGTTCAAAATTTTTTTTCCGTATCTCAGTTTTCATCTTGGGTCCCTCATCTCTCCATTAGCAGGTAGGTAGAGAATGACTTTGGTGGCAGGCCTCCAAATGGTTTTTCAGCATGGTTGAATCAGCTGACAGCTACAAAACAGTGCATTTAATGTGCCTGTTTTCCCAAAGTGTCTCCAACATTTGCATTTTCCTTTTTTAGTCATTTTAGCCAATCTGATGAGTATGAGGTGAAATATGAATGTTGCTTTAATGAGCGTTTCTATAATTATTAGTGATTTGGAGAATTGTTTTTTAACATGGCTATTGATAACTTTGATTTCCTTTTGAGAATTTCTTGTTCATCTGCTTTGACTAATGCTTTGACCTAATTGGGGAATGACTGTCATTATGATATAACTGAGTCAAATCCTTATCTATTGTGAGACTGAGACCTTTATCAGAAAAAGCTGCTGCAAATATTTTTCATCCAGTTAACTATTTCCTTCCTAACACTAGCTGTATTGGACTTTTTTGTGAAACTTTAAAATTTTATGTCATCAGAATTGTTAATTGCATCTTGCTTGATCCTACCTCTTTGATCGTGAAATCTTCCACATATTTTCTTCCTTGATATTTTAAGTTATGATATGGGCTTTTACATTTAAGTCATGTATCTATTTGGAACTTATCTTGATATATCCTTAGTCTAACTTAATTTCTTGGGGACCTTTTTTTCAGCTTTCCCAGCAGTTTTTGTCAAATAAGTCCTTATAATACCAATAGCTATGGTCTTTGAGATTATCAAACACTGACTTGAGATGTAATCATTGCCAGACTCCCTTCTTTCCTGCCTTTTTCCCCCCCATTATTTATCTTAATGAAGTAATTCTTTGGTAGTTTGATTGGTATGTCACTGAATTAACACATTTAAATGACATTTTCATTTCTATTATATTGTCTCAGTCTGCATAAGCAATTAATATTTTAAAAATTATTCAAATGTATCTTTATTTCCATAAGGAGTATTTTTAGCTGCGTTCATTTAGTTACTACCTTTTCTCTATGTTTACTGTGTTTGGATAGGTGCTTAAATATTTTTTTACATTCTGTACTTACATTAAATGAAATTTTTTTTCTATCACTTCCTGCTGGGTTTATTGGAAATACATAGATGATGATTTATTTGAATTTATTTTTCATCCTACAACTTTACTGAAGTTATTATTTTGTTTAATTTTAATTGACTCTAGGCTTTTCTAAGTAAGCTGTATCATTTCCAGAAAGTAATAATTTTGTTTCCTGTTTGCCCATGCTTATTTCCCCAGTTTCCCATTGGCATAGCTAATTTTTCTAGCAGCATATGAAATAATAGTGGAGATTATAGACTTCTTGCTTTTTCCTTGATCTTACAGGAAATGTCTCTAGTTTTCCCCCATTATTGATAATGCTGTCTCTTGGTTTTGAATGCTGCTTAGCATATAAAGAAACATCCATTTTTTTTTTTTTTAGCATTCTTCACATAAAGGGATGTTGTATTCTGTCAAAAGCTTTTTTCCCTATTTATATGTAATCGTGCCATTTTTTTTATTGTTCTTCTTATTACTATATTCTTTTATGTCTATTATTTTCCTCATATCAAACCAAACCTTCATCCCTGATATAAATCCAACCTGGTTATGCGTGTAAACTTTGTGATATGTTGATGTAGCTTCATTGCTAATATTTTATTTAATATGCTGCATTTCTTATTTTGGTAATGTAGGCATTTTGTATTTTCATCAATATTTATCTATTTCTCTCATTAATGGCTTTGATGTATAGTTAAGTAAAATAGTTTATTAATTTCCCTTATTTAATTTTTAGTTGCAGTGAATTTTGCTTTTTAAAATATTTGATACTGATAATTTAGTTTTCCTCTTTCTCTTAATCAAATTAGCTAATAATGGCTTATTTGTTTTATTGGCTCTTATCTTCCCCCAAAAAAAACAGATCTTAATTTTATTTATTTATTCAGTAGGTTTTTGTTCTTTATTCTGTTTCTTTCTGTCTTCTTTTCAAGATTTCTATTTTTAAATTATTCTTTTCTGGGTTTTTAAAAAAAATTATATGCCTACTTCATTCTCTCTCTTTCTTTTTCTGATGAGACTTTTGAAAAAGATGATTTTCCCCTAGGATTTCTTCACTGACTTCATTTTGAAAAATGTCTATTTTCTATTTGTTGTCTTTTTCTTTGTTTTTGTGATTTGTTTTTTGGCTCAATAATTACTTAGGATTAATTTACTTAGTTTCCAAATTAATTTTTAGTTCTGTTTCCAATGGATAACTTTTATTATATTGTAGACAATAAACATTTTTTTTTGAAATTTTATGCCATAATACATTGTCATTTTGAAAAACTTAAATTAGAAGATCCTTGAATTGGAGGAGAATTTTTTAGGATCCTGTTTTCGTTACAGGTTGTTCTTGCTGAAAGACAAAGATGTAACAGGGACAATAAATGTAACAAAAAAGTAACCAGAAGGTTGTAAAATTATCCATAAATTTCAGTGATAAAAGTTATTGATATTATACTATCAGTAAATTATGCAAGAATTTTTGGGAGCATTTTTTGGTAGTAGTATGAGAACAAAATAACTTATTGGAGTATAAAGATAAAAGTTGAATGAGCATGTCACTAATGAAGAAAAGTGATATTTTGAAACAATCCTTTTGCATTTCACCTCCCTGGCTCTATCTGAAGTTCATCAAAATTTGGCATCTGCCATTAAATTTTAAAATACTAATTATGCCTATGAAATATTCCAGCAACTAAATATATTATAAAGGAGTGGAGATGGGGAGACTTCCAAGTCAGATAACCAACAAGATGGAGTGCTTAGACATTTTCTTCAGTATTCACAATCTCTCAAAGCTTTCCAAAATATGAAATAGATATGAGATAAAGCAATGCCCTTCTCTCCGTGGTCCAAGAAACCAAGGAACCTATCAAGACAACAATATAAATTAAAAATAAGACTTAAGACAGAGAATCCTAAACCATAATCTCTAATGTAGTCAGTCACTCACTACCCCCCACCCCTATTGGGTGCCATACTCTGACAGGGCTGCACAGGCTGATCCATGGCCTTACAACAGAATCCAGTGCTACACCCCCTTCATGCTACATGCAAAGCCCCAAGCCAGCATCGTGCTCAGCCTAGAAGGTGAATGTCATGATGCACTGGGCTGCTGAAGTGCCAACCTAGAGAGCTGAGGAAAAGAAAATGCAGGCCAGGCACAAGAGGCTAGTTGGGGCACCCTGGGACCCTACACTAAGGAGAATGGTGTCTAGCTGAGGCCAGTTCTTTTTTCCCAGTCCCCAAGTGATCTCACGAGGTAGGGACCGAGGTGGATGAAAAGTAAATTACCTAGCAATGAAGGAGACTGAGATAAAAATGAAGCCCAGCCCTCAGGTGATCTTGCCATCAGAGGAGAAGAACCCAGAAAAGTGAATGGTAGGGAAATATGAGGGAAAAAAGACTAAAATTGCCAAAGACCTAAGGAAAAAGGAAATTCATAAAAGAAAAAAAAGTTGACCACAAACAGATGTTAATTAATAGAAGGTAAAAAGGCCTCCAGATCATCTGAAGGAAAGACAATATCTCTGAATAATTTTGAAAGACAAAGAAAAATGAGGACATTGGATCACTAAGAAAGCAAAAAACCAATGTAGGATGTTTCTGAATAGTTTAAGACAGAGATAAGATTTTCTTTTCTTTTGGAGGGGGTAAGGCAGGGCAAGTGGGGTTAAGTGACTTGCCCAAGCTCACAAAGCTAGTAAATGTCAAGTTTCTGAGGCTGGCTTTGAACTCAGGTCTTTCTGACTCCAGGGCTGGTGCTCTATTCATGGCACCACCTAGCTGTCCCCAGAGATATGATTTTTGGAAACATATTCTGTGGCCTACACAGCAGAAATAATTGACTGAATACAAAAACTTGAACCATGGTAGCAAACCTTCACCAAAGGGGAGAAAAAAGAGAAAACAACTGGCTGGAAACACAAATACAGAAATAAAAGACAGTCTGTACAAAGAGAAGCAAAAAGTAACATTATTCAAAGAAAACATGATCTCTGTACTACCAAAATATATTGATCTTGAAGATAGGATACATAGAAAAAATTTAAGGCAGAGGTCTCCCAAAAAAAAGCAAGATTTTTTTTTTTTTTTGCATTATGGCAAGAAAAATGCCCATAATTGCTGAACACAGGCAAAAACAGGGTTGGGGAAGTGGAAGAGGGAGCAAAGAATCCTTAGATCATCTCCAGAAAAAAAAATTACACTGCAAACTCTCAGATACAAAACCATTAAAATTTAATAATTCTAGTGACAAATTATTTAAATAACTAGGAGAAAAATACTCAAAATATAAAGGAGATAAAATTTGAATAACACAAGATTACTCTGTATCCAACATAAACTGAAAAAGGGAATGGAAAAATGTAGTCACCGTGACATACCTTGCAAACAGTAATATCATTTTAAAAAACAAGATTTTCAATAAAAGAGAAGCATTGAAGTATTCCTTCAAAGGAAGTCAAACTTTTAAACAAATTATTTGCTTTGCAAAAAGTCATTCCAAGCATCAGAAATGCAAGGAAGATACATACACACATAGACATGGCCAATTGGTATTTCTAAGAGTGAGACACAAAGTTTGGGGCAAAATCTTTAAGGCAATAATATTGGGGAGGGGGCAAGGAATACAAAAGGAAATTAAAGCAGGAAGAATCCTATACTTTTTATTGTTTTCCTCTCAAAAAGCTGGTACAATTTACTCATTCATTGTCTTGTGCAATTTTCATTCATTTATGATTTTTCTGAAGTATAGTTCTGGAGGGGGAAAGGTTTTAAAAAATCCCATTGCGAATAGGAAGCTATTTGACTATGCCTTTAAACCCAAATCACCCTGACTTTCATTGAGTGGCCAATAATAGGCCCCTGTCCAAGCCTTTGCTGTTCATCGTTTAGGTTTTGATGGCTTAGAGTGAGTGCAAATAGCAATTGTTTTCTGTTCTGTCAATAAACTTTTTCCCTCCCAGATGGACACTTGTGATGGTAAATGAGGCTGTCTTTTGTCTCAGTTCTTACCTACACTTTAGTCCTTGAATGGCCGTTGCCTCAGACAGACTGAGACTTAGGAAAGACCTTAATTTAAAAGGTCATGTTAACCCACTGTATGCGGGGCCATTGCCAGTCACTTTGATTCTTGTCTAGCCCACTGGACTCTGATGACTCTGGAGGGGGCAGCTCTGCCTCACTTAGCACCCAGTACTTTCACTTGAAAGATAAGACAGCACCCTCATGAAGTCATTGGTCCTCTTTGAGAATGAAAGGCAAACCACAAGTAGCATATACATATATGGCGACCAAGATGCTGAAGGTCATAAACTCACTTAGGGGAATTTTTTTTTTTTAATTAGAAAGAGAAATATGGGGCTCAAAACAAAACAAGAACAATCACCCAAAAAGAGAATGTCCCTTGAGATATTTCTTTCTAAAAGTACATGAGGAGACAAAAATAAATGAAAGCTGATATCAGTAGAAGACAATGGAGGAACAGACCTGGAAAATCAGACTAAACTTTTATGTGAATCTGTGTTTACCGTGGGGCTAACCTACACAATGGAAGGGCACATTAATCAGAAGAGAGGAGAAAGAATGTATGATGTTCATTGATCAAGTCAGTGATCAACAATGAAAGGAAAATGTCTTCTGTAATTTTTAATATTCTGCAGTGAGTGATAAGAATTTTATGAGGGGCATAATCTGCACAGATTTGGTGCAGACCTCCACCTCTGAGAGGTACCTCCATGAACAGAATCTTGCTCCAAGAGAAGGTGGGTCAGAGCTTCTGGGGGCGACTGACAACCAGGGGAGTTGGAAGACATAAACCAAAGAGGTCTCATGGCAAATTGGGGAGAAATAACCATAGAGAGGGCAGGAAGTAGCATTTCTTTTTAACCAGGGTATGGCACTTCACATGCTACAGCTTCTTGGAGCCACGGGTGAGAACTGGGTGAGAGGTGGACACCAAAGCTGGATGAGCAGCCCTCCAAAGGGCTTGGCAAGCTCTCACACCAGAGGTATTAGTCGTCCCTCAGCACTCCATAGACTCCAACAAAGATTTTCAGGAACCAAGGCAGAGCGATGTAAGCTGACCCAAGAAAACAATGTATAAAATGACTTACAACAGTATACACCTGGAGACAACAGCAACACAATTTCAATTGTGAATGTTGCTAAATTAAAAAAAAAATCCAAACAATCAAGCATGACCACAAAGAAAAGATAAAACACTTCTGTCCCATGAAGCAACTGCTAAAACTGCATACTATCTGCAAAACACTGTGCTAAGTGTATACCAAACAAATAGAAGAGTAACTCAAGGAGTAACTCACCACACAGATACAAAGTTTCAGCTAGAAGTTAGATGGGAAAGTCCCAGGCAGCCACAAAGAATATTATAATGTCTCTTCTGAGATGAATGAAAAACCTGAGAGTAATTCTGAGTAATTCATATTCAATTTATTAAGCTTGCTAATCAATAAATTCATAGTCAGTGGTTTCTTTTTAAGACGTGGAGGGAGTGGATGCCTTAATGTACTTTTAGAAAAGAGGTGAAAATCAACCCTGATTGTTGAACACTTAATGAGGGGGTGGGCTAAAAGTCTTCAGCCCTTCCTGCTGAGAACATGGAATGATCATGAAATCCAGTAGCTTCAGCAGTCTGGACAAGGGAATCCATTTCTATCCAGACCACTCTGGTTGGTCTCCTTCATAAGCTGGGTTACTCTGAATTCCAGTGGGGTGAGGGGCACGAGGGTTCAATGCTTTGAGACCGGAATATACCTAGATTAGATTCTGTTTTATATTTTAAACAAAAGTAAGATCTCCCAGTGGAGCGGGGGCTCCAGTAAGATCAAGGAGCATGTTCTGAGAGGATTTGAACAATCTTCATCTATCAGCCTTGTCCCTCTGAGACAGGGTCTGGGGTCTAAACAAGGAGATAGAAAAAGAAGAATCTGGATCCCAATTTAATAATTGATTATTAATATAATAGAAAAAATAATTTCCCTCACTTCTTTTATTTCATTTCTACTGATAAAATCTTATCAGTTTCTAATGCTAAGCCATTTGACAGTACCAAGGATTTTGGTGGCAAAAACTTTTTTTCCTCTGAGTCTTCAACAGATGTAGCTAAAGCACCTTCAGGAACATTGGCCAAACTACCTGTCCAAAGGTTTACTTAGGATGATGATCACCTACCTTGGGCCAGAAGCTTTGCTATTCCCAAGGCTCTTTGGTTCAAAGTGCTGGGCTGTCTCCATTGGAGACTGAGGGTAATAGTGGGCAAGGTGTTGGTGGTGGTATGCAGATTCTTTTCTGCTTCAGGTTGCCTTGCTGCTTCTGCTAGGCCAACTTGCCTGTTGTGTGAGTGGCAGCTGGTTAGCAGTATGTGAAAATGACTGACCCCTTTTCTACAGGAATTGCTTACCTAGAAGGAGTGGTGTTCTGAGAGGTACAGCTATTCTGAGGGCTGCTGTGACTTCTCTGCCTGTTGGTAGCAGTTGGTCATCAGTTTTTGCTGGAGAAAAGAGAAAGAAAATTATGCAGAATAACATCTTCCTACAGTGAGGACTGTAGGAGCTTTGTTGGAAGTAGGTCTGGTGGTTTCAGGTCACTGCTATTCCAAAGTCTCTTGGGTTCAGGGTCCAGAGCTGTCTGCATTAGGGTCTGAGGAGAGATGGTGGTCAAATTTAGTGATCTCACTTGCTTGGCATATCCTGCCTTCTGTCTCTCCCTCACAGTGCCCTGCTGCTTTAACTAGCCTATCCTGTTGTCTTTGAGTGGCATATGGTGGGGAGGGCTGGCCCCCTAAACACAAAAGTTGCTAAGATGGTTATGAGGGCTGGACTGAAAATAGGACCAGTGGTTTGAGTGGTACTGTCACTTCTAGGACTTTTATGCTTATTTCTTTATAGAGGCAGGAAGTCCACATGTGTAGAGCAATGCATATATTTTCAGTTGATAATTTTTGCTGTTTTTTTCTCTTCCTCTTTTTCATTAAAAAAATATTTGTTATTTGGGATGGTTATGTGGGAAGATATTACGGGAAGAATACAGAAAGTAATTTTTGTGACATAAAAGCAAATGATATTAAAATTTATTTAGAAAAATAAAAATTAAATCCTTGTGACAAATATGCATAGTCAAGTAAAGCAAATTATCACATTGGTCATGTCCAAAAAAAGTCTCATTTTTGTACCCTGTGTTCATCATTTCTCTTTCAGGAAGTAGGTAGCCTTTTCTTTATCAGTCCTCTGAAATTCTGATTGCTCATTGCTTTGATCAGAGTCCTTAAGTCTTTTAAAGTTGTTTGTCTTTACCAGGTGGTAGTTATTGTATAAACTACTTTTGTTTCACTAACTTCAGTCTGCATTAGTTCAAAATGAGGTATAAGTGATACTCCTACCATTTGAATAGATTTCTGTGTTCACCCCTAGTCATGTGAGATAAATCTCCTGCATCCCATTCCTCTTTTCTTCTCTGGTGAAACTTTTTCCCCCTTCCCTTTTCTTTATCCACTTAAGATAATCAAAACCTAGTAAAAATCACTCCCAGACCCTCTATCTTATTTGACTCCCTCTATGATCCCTGCTGACATCACAGTTTTTAGGGGATGCGTATTTCACAGTCACTCCCCTGTAGGATGCAAGCACTACCCTTTATAAAGGAGAAAAAGTCTTTATAAAGGCTTCATAAATCTTTTTTCAATTACTTGCTTGTATTTACTGTTTTATGTTTCTACTTGCTACCAAGTTTGTGCTTCAAAATTTCTATTCTTATATTTTCATCAGGAATGTTTATTATTATACTAGTTTTTCTGGGTTTGTAAGACAATTAATTATCTTTGCCTTTTTGAATACCGTAGTCCAAGCTCTCCACTCCTCAGTAGTTGTCATTGATAAATCTTTTATGATACTGACTGTGGTTCTGTAGTGCTTAAACTCTCTATTTTTAATGGCTGTTTGAAGTACTTTTTCATTGACTTGGAAGCTCTAGATTTTGGCAATGACATTTCTAGGAGGTTTCATTTTGAGATTTATTTTATGAGATAACTGTATTCTTTCTATTTTTACTTTTCTCTGTTTATAAAAGGTCTGTGCAGTTGTCTAATGATTTCTTGAGATATGTCTAATGGACAGTGTTCTCTGTTAAAACAAATTTCCAATTTGTTGCCTTGACGATCTTGCCCCTTCTTTCTTTTTCTTGTTCTGTTTACTCTTAGGAAAGTATCAATTCCTGGAGGAGACAGAGTACTGCCCCATTGTGCAAATTTTCCTGCATGTTTCATCATGAAGTCCATTTCTGTCTCTTCCTTATAATTGTTTTTCCTATCTTCCATGAAATAATCTCTCCGATTCCATGACCCTCCACCCTTTTGAATGTCACTTTCCCTCTTCCCTCCCCAACCCCTGCCTGAGTTATAATTCCTCATCTCCTGAGGCAGGATGCCATCCATGGAAGCACAATATTTTCAGAGGTAATGCTTTCTCTGAGCAAAAAATCTCTGCAAATTACACACATAGTAAAGTCCCCAGCTCCCGTTATGAAATACTTCTCTCCCCACATAGGAGAGTTCTTCAGGAGAACTTCTCTGAGCACTAGATTAATAATTTCCCCTTTCTGCTTCTTTCAACCTTTACTGCCTTACCCATTTTCTCCTATTCCTTCTTCTTCCTGAAATATTATAGGAGTTATTTTCTGTTCGTTTTTTACCATTTACTTGAATAAGATACATCTTACATTCCTCTCATGTCCAAAGTACATGTGACATATGTGTATATGTATTCACATAGACGTACCTACATACACATATACATACATATCTCCATCTGCATCCTAAGTCCATCATCTATAAGATGATCATTAGCATGTTTCCTCATAAGTCCTTTGGAATGCTGCTGGTTGATCATCTTAAACTTGTTCCTAAGTCTTTCAAAATATTTGTCTTTACAGTGTTGCTGTTATTGTACAAATTATTTGGTTAAATTTGTTAATTTGTTAAATTGTTTAAATTATATTCCCTGATTCTACTTATTTCACTCTGCATTTGTCCTTCTTAAGATGTAAACAGACTTCAACATGACCCTTGCATTTTTTGCTACTTCATTTGTGTTTTCTCTGCTTCAGAGCAAGTTCAAGTTTCTAAGTTATATTTAACAGCCAGTTGTATTGTTTTCAGGAGTGTACGGATGGAGCCTCCTCTGTGGTATCATTAGCTGAGCTGAGGACGACATTCAGCGAGAATGATTTGGCAGCAGAAGTTACCAATGCACTGCGACGGTAGGTAGACGTTATCAGCACGTGAGAGCAATGACTTATTCTACTAGAACCAAATTTCATCTTGGGTTTTACTAACTAATCAGCCAGCTCTTTCTGCATCACTGGGGCTCTCCTTGTAGAAAGGGTGGTACAGCTGGCACCTACATAACTATTTTGCCATTGACTTTTCTACTTTGAAAAAGTGAATCTTTATGGAGAGGAAGTTGAAAATAATGTTGAAAAAGCATGAAGTACTCTGATGCTGGGCCTTTCAAAAAGAAAAAAAAGTGTGTCTGTCTTCTAAAAAATATGAGAAATAATTTTTGCTATGATGGTGATTTCTCCTACTTTTTGTTCCAGCCCCTACTTATTTTTTTCCTTTTATTTCAAGTTATGGGGATATTTTGTTGTGGCTGCCAGCTTTCCTGACTATATAGTTAACAATTATAATTACTTTTCTGAGAGAGGAAAAAGCCAGTCATACATCCTATTGATTTCCCTGCAAGGAGTAATTGCTACGTGCTGGAGAACCAGGATCAGAATCCATCAGCTGGTTCCAAGTGAGCCATTTGGCTTCTGTCTTGTAAGCCCCTGACTTTTCAAATCTCCCATATACCACAGGCCAACATAAAATAGGCATGAAATGCGGTATCTGCATATCATAAACATAATAGGAACCATTTTTTCTTTCTGTACTGTGTATCTTGGGCGACCATCTTAAATCAGTTAGCATGAATTTCTCGTTAAAGAGCCAGGAAATCTGGAACCAAAAAAGATCCAGCAGAACTAAAGAAAGAAAGAAACTTATGTAATTATACTGTAACTGAAATAGATATGTTTAGAATAAATATGGCAGAAAAACCTGAGAACTGTTTGTTTTGTTTCGTTTTTAGTTTTGTCCTTTTATTTATTTTCATAAGCTGGAAAAGTTTAAGAAAATATATTAAATCGCATCCGAGATAGAATTTCATCCCTCATTGCTTTTTATTTGCCTTGCAGATAATTTTTAAAATGTAAACTGAAGTCATCCACAGAAACAAACCTTCAAGTGGATAAGCAAAATAAAAAGAAAGATTATACCTAAAGCCATAAACTCCAAACTATTAACCATTTAAAATTTTTTACAGATAGATCTTGCTTTGATACAACAGAAACTTCCCCACAAACACCAAACAAATCCCCCAAAAGTACATGCACCAAGGGAAAAAGCCCAATTGCTAATGACGCCCGTCCTCCTGCACCTTTGTGGCTTCGGTCATTAATGGAAAGGAAGACTTCTTCCTTCGACTTTGACAGTATGGCATGAACATGGAATATTGGTTTTGACCCAAGTCTCGCTCCTCCTCAGTGTTCTCTTTATAAACCACGTCGTAGTCAGTTTGAGTTTTTTAAGTGTATATTAGCTATAACAGAATTATAATGGGAACCTTTGTGCCCTTCTGATCTTCTTGTTTCGTGGATTTTTAAACTTTATTGCCCTCATTAATCTTTTACATTGTTGTTATCAGTGCTTCATTGTTCCAGTTCGTACTGCACCTTCATATAAGATTCTACACTTCTTTCTGTTCTTCTCCATATTCATCATGGCTTCTAATGTAATAATAGTCCCTTATATAATATGTGGTGTAATTTGTTCAGCCTCTCTCTTACTAATGAACAACTATTACTTTTAAAAAATAGTATTGATGGGGAACACTAATAGGCAGATAGGTGGCAAAATGGATTGAGGGTCAGATCTGACATGAGGGAGATGAGTTCAAAACCAGCCTCAAATCTGCACTAGCTGTATGAACTTGGGCAAGTCATTTAACCAGTGTGCCTCTGTTTCCTCATCTATAAAATGCAGATAATAATAACACCTATCTCCCAGAGTTGTTGGAGGTTAAAATAGGATAATATTATTAAAGCACTTTGAAAACCTTAAGGTACTGTATAAATGCTAGCTAGTACTCTTGTTTTTCTAGTTTAGAAGCTGTGTTGCATAATGGATAGGGAGCCAGAAAAACCTGGACAAATCAGTTAACCTCCTGGTGTCTCAGACCACCCTCTACCCTGTAGTTTGAAAAACAGTTGCTGATCCACAGCAGATCTGATCCACAGAGGTCTGTTCTCCAGAAGTTTCCTAGACCAATGAAAAAGCAGGTCCAAATCTCTCCATCCCATCCCCTTTAAAAAAGAAAAGAAAAGAATTGCTAGGAGAAGCTGGTAGTTTTTGATCCATACCAATCAGAACTAGGACATGTTTTAATCCAGAAGGAAAGATGCTTAGATAAGGTCAAAAATCATCAAAAAAAGTGAGATTTTTTAAAAAAATTACCAAAAAGGCCAGGTAATATTGTTTTGAAGAAGAAAGACTAAATATGAAGTCAGACAATCAGGGTTTGCTACCCTACTTCTTTATGTATAAAATGAGGGTTTAAATTAAGTAATTTCTGAAATCCCTATTTATTCTTGGGCCTCTGATCTGTTGTACACTGAGCTTCGGTAGCGATGGTAGGTAATCAGATTGTTCCAGTTTTGGGTAAGACTCATCTTTAACAAAAACAGCGGCTTCTTGTCTTGAACCTTCAGCGTCAGTCAAGGCCAGATTGTTCAGACCTTTCTGGACTAGTTTGTGTTTTGTTTTACTATTTTCTTTACTAATTTTTCTGATGCTGTCTGGAAGGCTACTTGATTAGATGAAAGCATTTCTGAGATTACACATAGAAAGCAAAACTGCCATCTGTTCTCATTCTGCTTTTTCTAGAGTTTCCATTAAGGTGCATCAGGATTATCAGATTTCTAGACATGCGTGGTGAGGCTTTTGTTGTTAGAGTGTTTGGATTCAGCCTGGTTCTTTCTGTTGTTTGTTCCAAACTCTGAGTTTCTGCCCAGTGTCTAGGCTGCCCCTGTTCTTTAACCCAAATAAAATTCTACCAGTTATTTGATATATTACAACATAAACACAAAAGTCACAAAAGAGATGTTTTTTAAACTCTGCATTCCTCGTGGATGGAATATGTCCTTGTGCTTACATAGTACATTCCTAGGATCTCAAGACAATTAAAAAAAGGAAAACAAATGAAACCATTCAATCCAGAAACCTTGCTCAGGAGGTATTCGATATTCTGTCCTTGTAGACCTCCATATCTCTGTTGTGAGGAGAAAGGTCTATTTTATTATGTCTTTTCCAGAAATATCATTACTTTTTTTTTTTTTATTACCTGAGCGATCATCTTCCTTTCAGTTATCTTTTCATTTCTATATTTATATGTATGAAGTGGTTTTGGCTCTGCTTATTTGAACTAAGTTCCTACAGTTCGCTTCCCATTTCTTTGAATTTCTTTTTTTCATACAATATTATTTCATTACATTTCATATGTCATAGTTTTTCACCTTTTCCCCAATTTGCTTTTAGTTCTTTGCTCCAGCAAGGTATGGGTATTTTGGTCTGTGTCAGACCTTTGTTGCTTTTTTAGACTTACTTGTCTAGTAGTGGGATTGCTATGGTTTGAGTGAGGGTCTTCTTATTCCAAACCCAGAGCTTTTTCTTCTTTACTACACTTTTTGCACCAGTTCTTCTTGATAACCTGAGCCAGAAATGAATTTTCTTTTTTTTTTATTATTTTACTTGTTTTCAGTGTTCTACAATCACTTCCATTATATCTTAAATTTTTCCCCCTCCTTCTCCCCCTTTCCCCTACCTCCCTACTCCCTCCCTGGGATGGCGTACCATTTTATATAGGTTCTACACATACATTCCTATTAAATACATTTTCACCTTAGTCATAGTGCATATAAGAATTAAAATGAATGGGAGAAATCATAAAACAAATCAAAACATAATACAAAAGAAAATGATCTGCTTCGTTCTGCGATTGAATGCCATAGTTCTTTCCCTGGCAGAAATGAATTTTCTGTTGCCTGAATTCTAACAGTATTTAGCATCTTCTGCTGTAGAAAATTCTGTAGATTGCTAGATTTTGCTTTACTAGATTGCTAGATAAATCTCATCTAGGCAAAGATTGTTGTATTCACTTTTATAGCCACCTAGCACTTAGCACAGTGTCTTGTATATTTTAGGTGCTCAATAAATGCTTTCTGAATGCAAGAGTGTCTGCCCTTTGTTATCCTCTCTGATACAAATGTATGCCTTGCCCTCCCTGGCCATGCCCATCTGGGTTAACCAGTTATGACTTAGCCTCTACTACATTAGCCAACAATCCCCAGAGTCCTCATCTAGTTGATTATCTTATCTTCTCCAAGATAACAATTGAATCAGATATCTAAGATTTCCTTCTCTCTTATCCCAGGCTTTTCCCTCTTAGGAGATTTTGAGAAAATCCAAAGTATTTATTCATCAGGAAAATGTAATGGTAATTGAGTAATGACCCATTTGTATGCAAGGGTTCAGCAGCTGCTCAATAAAGCTAAGCAAGCTAAAGTAGTCTCTCTTTTTTAAAATTAATTAATTAATTTTTAGATTTCAACATTCATTTCCACAAAATTTTGAGTTCCAGTTTTTCTCCCCATCTCTCCCCTCTCTCTCCCCATAATACCTTGCATTCTGATTATCCCTTCCCTCAGTGTAACCTTCCTTCTATCACACTCCACCCTTCCCTTATCCTCATCTTCTCTCTTTCCTTGTGGGACAAGATAAATTTCTATACCCCATTACCTGTGTTTTTTATTTCCTAGTTATATGCAATAATAATTCTCAACATTCATTTCCAATATTTTGAATTCCAACTTCTTTCCCTCCCTCCCTCCCTCCCCATCCCCAAGGAGAAGGCAAGAAATTCAATATAGGCTATATATGTGTCATTTTGCAAAAGACTTCCATAATAATCATGTTGTGTAATACTAACTATATTGTCCTCTATCCTACCCTGTCCCCCCCTTTTTTTATTCTCTCATTTGACTTTGTCTCTTCCCAAAGGTGTTTACTTCTAGTTACTCGCTTCTCCCATTTGCCCTCCCTTCTACCATTCCCCTCACCCAGCTTGTCCCCTCCTCCCCTACTTTCCTGTAGTGTAAGATAGATTTTCATACCAAATTGAGTGAGCATATTATTCCCTCCTTAAGCCATGTGTGAAGAGAGTAAGCTTCAGTTTTCCTCTCACCTCCTCCCTTTTCTCCTCCACTGAACAGGATTTTTCTTATGTCTTTTATGAATTATAGCCTGCCCTATTCCATTTCTCCTTTTCTCTTCCCAGTATTTTCCTCTCTCACCCCTTAATTTTTATTTTATTGTTTTTTTATGGATATCATCTCTTCTGATTCAACTCAACCTGTACTCTGTCTATATGTGTGTGTGTATAATCCCTCCACCTATCCAAATACTGAGAAAAGTCTCAAGAGTTACAAATATTATCATAAACAGTTCAGCTTTAGAAAGTCTTTTATGATTTCTCTTTCCTGTTTGCCTTTTCATGCTTCTCTTAATTCTTGTGTTTGAAAGTCAAATTTTCTATTCAGTCCTGGTCTTTTCATCATGAATGCTTGAAAGTCCTCTATATCATTGAATGACCATTTATTCCCTTGAAGTATTATACTCAGTTTTGCTGGGTAGGTGATCCTTGGTTTTAATCCCAGTTCCTTTGACTTCTGGAATATCCTATTCCAAGCCCTTCAATCCCTTAATGTAGAAGCTGCCAGATCCTGTGTTATCCTGATTGTATTTCCATAATACTTGAATTATTTCTTTCTAGCTGCTTGTATTATTTTCTCCTTGACCTGGGACCTCTGAAATTTGACTACAATATCCCTAGGAGTTTCTGTTTTTGGGTCTCTTTCAGGAGGTGATCAGTGGTTCTAGAATTTTGCCCTCTGGTTCTAGAATATCAGGGCATTTTTCCTTGATAATTTCATGGAAGATAATGTCTAGGCTCTTTTTTTGATCATGGCTTTCAGGTAATCCCATAATTTTTAAATTGTCTCTCCTGGATCTATTTTCCACGTCAGTTGTTTTTCCTATGAGATATTTCACAATATTTTCTATTTTTTCAAACTTTTGGTTTTGTTTTGTAACTTCTTGGTTTAATCTCATAGTCATTAGCATCCCTGAACTCAATTCTCTCTTTTAAAGAACTATTTTGTTCAGTGAGCTTTTGAACCGTGTTTTCCATTTGGCTAATTCTGCTTTTTAAAGCCTCCTTCTCCTCATTGGCTTTTTGGACCTCTTTTTCCAGTTGAGTTAGCCTCTTTTTAAAGGTGTTATTTTCCTCAGCATTTTTTTGGTTCTCCTTTAGCAGGCTGCTGACCTGCTTTTCAAGCTCTTCTATGGCCTGAGCCCATTTCATATTACTGGAGGCAGAGGCCTTGACTTCCTCTGATAGTATGCCTTGTTCTTCCTCATCCGAAAGGATGGAAGGAGACACCAAGAAAGTAACCTTCTATGGTCTTATTTTTTTCCCCCTTTTTGGGGCATTTTCACAGGCAGTTACTTGACTTCTGAATCTTTTTTCAAGAGGAGGGTCCTAGTGCTTCTCCTCTCCTCAGTACAAGACTGAGATTCAAATCAGCTGCTCAATTCCCTCAGGGGGCAGGGCTGCCACTGAGGACTGAGATTCCCCCAGAGGCTTTAAGCTGAGCTGCCTGGACAATGGACCCAGGCTGTTTCCTTGGCCACTGCTCCCGCCTCCTGCTGCTGCCCTCACCTGGAGCTAGTGCTGGGGGACCCCCATTCCCCTTTCACCCAGCTGGTAAAGCGCTTGCACGCTGACCTTTGGAGCTTTCTTTGTCACTTGTGGATTGAGGGATCTGGGACCCTCCCTTCTGGGAATTCTGCCCCAGAGGTCTGTTCGGCTCCTGTTCCTCCCAGTGCCCTGCAGCCAGAGCTGGGCTCCGCTCCACTCAGCATCCCATGAGATAGACCTTTCCTGTCAGCCTTTCAGGTTACCGTTGGCTGGAAACCTCTTTCACTCTGTTGTTCTGTGGCTTCTGTTGCTCTGGAATTCATTGAGAGTCATTTTTTACAGATATTTTGTGGGCTGGGGGAGAAGCGCTTGAGTATATGTGTCTTTCTACTCTGCCATCTTGACTTTGCCCCATAAAGTAGTCTCTTATAATGATGTATAATATCCCCAACAGTGGTTATGCTGAGAAATTGTTCTCTATGGGTTTAAGACCAATGCACAACCCACAGGTTCTTCTGAACTGTGCCCTCAGAAAGACTGCTCATTCTCTCTTTGTTATGTATAAGCCCCATCTTACACCTTGAAGACATATCTAGAATAATGAGGAATCCAAGGCTCTGTGACAACCACAATATGGCACCAAAAAATATAAATGCTAGCATGGTAGTAAAACAATCACCAAATTATTGTGCTGTCATCTACACATTTTTTGTAATACAGAAAAATGACCGAGTCATAATCAGGAGATTTAAGTTCAAATCCTGGTTCTGACTCTTAACTTATTACAGGATCAAACTGCTAGTCATTTCTCCAAGCCTCAGTCAGTTTCCTTATCTCTAAAATAGGGATAATAAGACATCATACAGTTGTAGTGAAGAATTTGCTTCATAAACTTTGAGGCACTGGGACATAATGGAATGAGTGCTATACTTAGCAGGAAATCCTAGCTTAGAACTTGCTGTGTGATCATGGGCATGTCATTTGTAACAGAATCAGAAATGTTAGCATTAGAAGAAAACTCAGCAGCCATCTCTTACAACTCATATCAAACAAGACTGAGGATTCTTTTTAGGTATATTTTGCAATGGATGGATACTACTACTTCTGCATAGCTCTTATATTTATGTTTCGTTTTCTTTTCTGACATAAAGCCTGAATTTGTCTCTTTGCAACCTCCACTCATTGTTCCTTGTTTCCATGGCCAGATAAGTCCAAACTTTCTCCACACAGACATCATCATGTTCCAGCCCTCTTTAATTTTTTTTTTTCCAAGCTAAACATCTAGTCTTTATATGGCATGGACTCAAGACCTTTCACAATTCCAAGTCCTCCTCTGGATGTTCTCCAGCTTATCAACAACTTTATCCTAAACTTGCATCTAGACCTGCATGCAGTATTCTAAATGTACTCTAAGACATCTCTACAATATGACACCCTTACTGCAGCCCCAGACTTCATTTCCTTTTTTACCTTGGCCCACCCTACTGCTGACTCACTTTGAGATCTTAGTCCACTAAAATCCCCAGATCTTTTTCAAACTACTATATAATTAAACTTCTTCCCCGTACCACCCCCCCCATCTTGTATTTGTAATGTTGACTTTTCTAACCCAGAAATCAGTTTAGGTTTTCTCTATTGAATTTAATCTCATTAGATTTAGCTCTCATACCATAAAGTCTGTCAAGATTGTGTGTTACCTGTTCCTCCCAGCTTTGTGTCATAATGTGAATTTGATAAGCATGGCATCCATGCTATTGATAAAGAGGGAGCAGAGTATAGAAAATATAGCACTTCCTTTGGAGTCAGAACACCTGGTTTCCAGTCTTCCCTCTGACATTTACAGCCTTTGTAACTTTAGGCAAGTTATTTAGCATTGAGAGGCTTCAGTATACTCATCTGTAAAACTGATGGGTTTGAGTAGATGGTGACTGAGGTCCCTTCTAGCTCTTGATCTATAATCCTGTCATCTGTATTGTGTTAGATAGCACTATGTTTCAGTAGCTGGCTGTTGTGCAGATTCTTTGGTCTCCCTCAATCCTGTAGTAGACCCTGATGAACTTGCTTGCCATGAGATGGGCTCTTGTCAAATCTGGGAAGCTGTTAGAAGATTCGTAATGTATGTGTAATGATTTTTACAACTAGTTTTATATTATTTGTCCCTGAGCCAGGTCTCATCACGTCATCACCTCATCACTTAAAGTTCTGCTGAGCTTCCCAGAGGACCTAAAGCAAATTTAATTCCAAGAGCAGAGGGTCACATAATTGATTCATCCTGGAAATGTCCCTTAACATGCTAGAATGTAAAGTAGAGAGGTGGTAACACCTAACTCCAAGGGTTGTTATAAGGACAATATGAGATAATATTCGTAAAGCACTTTGCAAACTTTAAAGCTCTATTTAATAAAGCACTATCTATCATCATCGTCATCAACCCTGTACCTGCTGCCTCTGATCTTGGTGAAGTTATGCTGGCATTTTATAATCACCTCTTCCTTTATAGACATTCACTCTCTGTGTGATGATCCATTCTGGAATTTTCCCAGGAGTTGAAGTCAAACTTACTAGTTCCTAATTTGTAAGCTATATTCTTTTTCCTTTTGTAATACGGTTTTGTATAGTTTCATTCTGTCAGGGCCAGGCCTGTTATAGGATTGTTCAGTACTCTGAAAGTGTGGAAGAAGATTTTTCCTTTGTTATAAGCTCAAGTCTCCAGCAGCTGTGTTCCCTTTATTTTAGGTTAACACCCAAATTTAATCACTTAACATTGGATTAGCTCATACAAAGGGAAATTTAGTTCAGAGATGTTGTTTGTCCTTTGTGAGTAACATCACTATGTCATTTTTGGTTTTATTCAACTCTTTGTGACCTCATTTGACATTTTCTTGGCAAAGGTACTGGAGTGGTTTATCATTTCCTTTTCCTGTTTATTTTATAGATGAAGAAACTGAGGCAAACAGGGTTAAGTTACTTGCCTAGGGTCACTTAGGCCGGATTTGAACTCAGAAGATGAATGTTCATGATTCTAGGCCCAGCACTCTATCCACTGTACCACCTAGTTGCCTCTGTGGGAGGTTTGAGGAAGAATGAAGAGTTTGTGAAAGGATTGCCTTGCAGAAGTGAGGGCCCAGTTAGGGTTGTGTTACATAAATTTGCAGTGGACCCAGTCAGAATAGTTGTGTGATTTTCTTCAACTTAGTTTAGCAGCACATGTGTAGGAGTGAAGGCCACAGATTGTGGGAGTGATCCAAGTCTGAGGCTTGGCTAGGCCAGGCGTAACCAGAAAAATGCTAAGGAGGTTAGGGATCCAAGAGAGGAGGACAGTGCAAGGTTAAATTGGTTCAACAAGGGGTCAAGATGAGGAAAAGAGGAGATAGACTGGAGTAGAAGTTTGCTGGGGAATACCAGGGTTGAATTATGCCATTACCACCCACTAGCTTTATCAGCACGAGCAAGTAATTTAACCTCTTTGAGCCCTGGTTTCCTTATCTATAAAAATGAGATTAATATATCAGATTATTATATCATATTATCATATTATTAATTCACAAGGTTGTTGTAAGGAGCATATAAAATATTGCGTGGAAAGCATCTGCAAACCTATTTTTGCCATCTCTTCTCCCTTTTGCATGACATCCACAGTTGTTCCATGTTTCTCTCTTTTGGAGATTAGTGCCACATCTGTTATTTCCCATAAACTAGGTTTAGCGCAGAGCGGACAGTGGAGATTAGTTGGCCTTTCCTTTTTAGTAATTACTGGGTAAAAATAGATTTAGTCTCTAGACGATTAACTATATTCCTGGTCCAGACCATCTTGCCCCTCCTGTGGTTCTAAAATATTGCTGGGTCTTCTTTTCATTATAGTCAGCTGGGCCAATAGCCCGGAGAGCCTGTGTGTAGTCTAACACACTGTCCTGTGGTTTCATGGGAGATGTCCAACAGATGTGATGGGCCTCATTTAGCCCAGGCCAAAGCCACTCTGTGAATGAACACTCTGTGTTCATTTCTGTGACTCTTGTATCTGTCTGAAATAGAATCAGGTAGTAAAGCATGAAAATATTCTGGCGGGGAGGAGGCATCATGATTAGAGCTCATCTGCCCTCTCCCTCGTTACTGATGCTCTGTAGCACTCCCACTCCCGTCCTCAGGCCCTTCAATGCCTCTTCCTCTGACACAGGGAGAAGAAACTGAAGACCAGAGTCCAGGAGCTGGTGAGTGCCTTGGAAAGATTGACCAAGAGCAGCGAAATCAGACACCAGCAGTCGGCTGAGTTTGTTAATGATCTGAAAAGAGCTAACAGGTAAAAAGTCATCAAACCTCAGTTTGATTCCTTACAGGTTGCCAAGTATACTCCTGCCTGTAGTTTCACTTTGGTCAGTTTACAAAGAATTGTATGAAGTGGTAGAAAACCCTGTCTCACCCAGGAGGCTGGTTTTAGATCTAGCCCCTCCACTCAAACGGACACACCGCTTCCTGAGATGGGGCAGATGTTCCAAAGGTGAAAAGCAAGGCGAGGTTGGCCCCATGTTCTGCTTCTTTAGTGCCCAGATAAGTGGTCCACATTCAGGAACTGCTTTGAGTTTTAGAGTCTGAAGAGGATAACTTGAGTACAAGTCCTAGGACGCAGGGTATGGTAGAAGGAAACCAGACATGGGAATCAAAGGGACTGAGTTTGAATCCCAGCCCTGCTACTTACTAACTTCTGTGACTTTGGACAAGTCACTCACTTCTGTGGCCTGTTACCTGTCTGTAAAATGAGTAAATGACCTCTACAATCCTTTCTGTCACTAGATCTGTAATATGGACAGTAGATCCTGTCTCCTCTCAGACCAGGAGTGAGCCTGTTTGGTTGTTTATTGAATCAACTGTAACTTTGCTGGAAATAATCTTTTCTGCTTCTTTCAATCTGTCTTTTGCTGGAGCTGCCTACTATGAATCATTAAGGGAAAAGAAAAAGCTGGCTCTATCCCTCCCCTGCATCCCCCGCCACCCTCAGTGTCTAACTTTGGCTTCTTTTCTGCCTTCCATAACTGTTTTGGTCTCTTCTGTTATATCAGATTGCTAGTATCACTTCTAGCCCTGCTGGAGGTAATTTAAATGACAGGATCATGGAGAATAGGATTTTAATTACAAAAACCCACATGCCATATTTCTGAGTATTATCAATTAAGGGAAGGCCAAACTTGTGTTGCTCATAGGGAGCATGAAGAGACAGAGAATTATGTATTTTTGTATATACTTTCAATTGGTCATTTTTAATCATTTTTTTCATACTGATTTGATATGGCTCTTTTAGGGCAATTCAGTTAGATTCTCTTTAATTCACCTTACGGAGGGACACCAGGATGAACGAATAGAAGCTGATGTCAGATCTAGGAAGACCATTGTTCAGATCCTGCCTCTGATCCTCATTACCTGTGTGACTCTGAACAAGTCATTTAGCCTCTCAGCGTTGTAGGTAGCTAAGATTTTAAGTTGCAGAAATGGTCACTACCTGCATTGGGAATGGGAGTTTCCTATAGCAAGGAAATCACAGGTCTAGTCCCTCAGTCTATCTGCCCTGCTTTCTTTCAGATCTGTTGCCCTAGGTTAGTTATTATTCCCTTTTAACTTCCCTCACCCAATGCCTGTTTTAGCTAGGTTGTCTTCATACCAACTTCTTTCCTTTCCTCTATAGTAACCTGGTGGCTGCATATGAGAAAGCCAAGAAGAAACACCAAAATAAACTGAAAAAGCTGGAGTCTCAGATGATGGCCATGGTGGAGAGACATGAAACCCAAGTGAGGATGCTCAAGCAGAGAATAGCTCTGCTGGAGGAAGAAAACTCCAGGCCCCACACCAATGAGACCTCACTTTAAAAGGCTCTCAGGCACCAACATTCTGCCCACAGAAGCTAATCTGGAGAGAAGGACCAGGAGAGTTCAAGAATACTTGCCAGGATCTACCCTAGGAAGGCTGGAAGGTAGGAGCACTATCTGCCAAGTTGACCTCCACTCAAGGACATGGTCTTGTCATGTCCTCTTAGAGAGCTTCCCAAGAGACAATGGTGGTTCTCCACATATGTACTGTGCTTAAAGGGAATGCACCTCACACCAAGGTCCAAAGGAAAAACTATCAATGATGAATACATGTTTCTTATATTCTGGGCACCCTGGCCTACCATACTTCACAGGTAATTGACCCCAACAGATTTGTTTTCATCACTTTCCCTCTTACCACCTCCCCCTTTCTTGCCCCTGCAAAACAACAACGGAGAAACACCTTTTGCTGTCTTGGGATATACTGTATAAACTGAGTTATTTGATTTTCAATAATTTCAACATCTTCCCTTTTTTTGTCCAGGCTTTGGGCCGACCCTGCCCTGTAATCCCAGTTCCCTCAGCTTTCCCCTTAACATGAGGATGTGATATAGATATGGGGCAGGTGTATGTTATGGTCTCAGGTATCCCAAGAGGTGCTTGTTGAGATGAAGGCTGCAGTTCTCTGGCTGTCCTTCGCATTTGAAGTTTATTTTACAGCTCCAAAGGGTCTCACCTAAGTGGCCTTTCATATCTCTGAAGCCGAAACAGAGTTGTCAGCATATCTCATGTCATTTGGAATGTGCTTCACAAAAGACAAGCCCAGGTCTTTTAGTGGAACAGTATAATCAGGAAATAATAGACATTTTACATCTGTCCTTGCTAGCCCCTGGGACTGAGAAGGGAAGCCTGTGCGAAGCCTTGCTTTGTGAATTTGGGATTTGCGCTCCCACCTCACCCCAATTCTCCACCGAAAAAAAGTAATAAGTAGGTTACTCCTGGGCACTACAGTGTAAGCAAAATGTGGTATTTTTGTGGATTCCTCAAAAATGGCATCTCTGCACTTTCCTTGTAGAACTCCAGGGTAGGACATATTAATCCAAGACATTAAATATATGCACTCATAGCTCTGAGTATGGTGAACTAAATACATTTTGGCAAAGTTGTGCTAAATGAGGCAGTTCAGGTGGAATCCCCAAATCCAAGGCATTCTTCTCCATATTTTCCCATTATCCCTGTGAGCAAGATCCCTGTGACTTCTTCAGTCAGGGAAAGTGGAGATGAGCACAGTTACTGGAACAGGTAGGAAGAGATCAGAGGAAGAGTTTTCTCTGGTTAAATTTGGAATTATTTTGGTTTTTCCTAGTGAGAGTTGTCTACTCTCATCTAACATACAGTAAATGTTTAACAACTGTTTTGAATTCTTAACCTTTCTACCATTTTAATCTCAATTCTTTTGATTAGCCCTCCTTCACTAATATTTTCAAGTTTAATTTGTGCCTGTGATACAGTGATTTTTAAAGGCCCAGTCACAAATGAGCCAACAGCTAATCCTGTAAGAGCAACATATGAAGATTCCACACCAAGCTATTTATGAAGCTTTTTGTACTACCACAGCCTGGTGTGAACTGAAATGCATGTAAATGGTGAGGGACAGACTAGATAGCAGAAGCTGAAATTGGTCTGTAGTTCTCCCGGTTAGGAAAAAGTACAGGAACTATACTGAATGAAAAAGAACATTGACGTTCCTAGCAATAGAGGAAGAATTCAATTGAACAAATGTTTATTAATCACCGAAACAAGACAGCCTATGCCCTCAGGGAGCTTCTAGGAAATGTGTAGAAATAAGAGGAAATGTCTTTGTTTTATTTAAAAGGAAACTGTGCCCAAGAGCTTATATCTAAGATCAAAAACAGGGAGGGACCAGCTCTTGGTTTCTCTACAAAAATAATCAGCACTGTGCTCAGTCTCTCAAGACGAGAGTTAGGAAGCACCTCAGAGATCTTCTAGACCAATTGTCTTATGTTTGTGGGGAAATATAAGCAAAATGGCAGGCCTTAGAGCCACTACATTACAAAGAACTGAAGTTGCTTACCACATGAAGCCATCTGCTCCCCCAAAAACTACTAGTTGATTAGACTCGATTGGTAATGCAAGCCAACATTAGTAATCCTTCCTATTCTCATTAATAATAGCTAGCGTTCATATAGTGCTTGAAGGTTTTACAAAGCACTTAACTAATACTTGATCTTCATAACAGCCATGCTGATGGAAACTGAGGCAAACAAATTATATGGCTTACCCACATCAAATAGCTGAAAATGTCTGACGATAGATTTGAACTCAGGTTTTCCTGACTGACATCAGGCCCATCATTTTGCCACCTAACTGCCTCTGTAAATATACACTAGACTTGCCAATTTACATATTGGGTGAGAAACTTCCAGGAAAAAATGGAATAGTGTTGCTTTCACAGTTGTCTAAGGAAATAGAGCACAAAAGGGATAATTTTTCTTTCCCTTTACTTTCCAAATACTTGAAAAGAGTAATCCCCAGCCAAAGCTAGAACTTTTAATAGTTCATTTAAATATATATAGGTGTGTGTGTGTAGACACACACTTTTTAAATTTTGGGGAGTGGTCCAGACTTGTACTTTCAGTTGGGTAAAAGTTGCTTCATTTATACATACTGGCAATTCTTGTATCTGCATCTTATGAGTCAGTTTGCCCATGTTCATACATAGCATATGTCAGAGGCAGGAATGGAACTCATCTCTTCCCGATTCAAGGCCTGTCCTTACCTTGCTGCCTCTTTCATGGTTAGATTTCCTCAAACAGTGATTCCAAATATTAATGAAAATTGGTGCTCAAGTCTTTCGTATAATAAATGGGGTCCACTTAATTTTTTTTTTAAGTTAAGCATAACGTATTATGTTTTACCTGCTTATGTCTGTTTTGGTTAGGATATAAACAGCAGGTAGAGACAAAAGTCTATGGTACCTTCCAATTTTAGGATTCTTTGACAATTATTTGGCTGGGAGACCTTTATTTCTGTTTTTCTAGGTTTCAAACTAATATCTGTCAGATAAGCACTGTGTCATTATTTTAGTTCTAATTCACTATTATCAAGGTGTGTAAAACTTTAGAGCTTCTCCCCACTCTCCAAAAAGTAAAATAAACAAAATATGGGGTTTTTTTACTTTCTGATTTCATTTTCCTTATGTTTAAAGTAAGCTGCCCCTGCCTCCGTCTTTTACTATAACCAGGCTGAGGTGGGGAAGCAATCTTGGCTGCCTGGGTCCCCAGAGGCCAAAAAGGGCATCAAGAAAAGATCCTTCCTTTGACCCTAAAGTTAACAATCCTCAACCCTTAATTGTTTTTTTTCCCTAGACTAGCCTTTTATAGATTAGAATGGTTAAGAGAAGAAGTGTCTAATTTTGTTTGGCCTGTTTAAAAAACAAAACAAAACTAGAAAGAATAGATCAACACAAGAGTCTTTGGTTCTATACCCTTGGATTGGTTTTGATGTACTGTTAAGACCTTGATTTTACTAGATTTTAATAGCCTTTAATACTTGTTCTCCCTTTGAACTGACAGAATTGGAGGGTAACTCTAACCCTAAATGTGCTTTCCAATGAAAGAGCCTTTAGGGGGAACAAAAGATTTACACAATATTTACAAATCTCTTACCAGTATTCACATGCCCAAATCTAGGTGCCAGGCTCTAGCTCTTTGCTGCATGTTTGGTGATAGACAATACCAGTTAACTGACTCATCTGTCCTGCATCAAATTAGGTGCCAATTAAATATAATGGTTTAATTCATCTTTCACTTATCCTGCATATGTCCATAACTTGATCTTATAGAGGGTATAATGAGCAGGATTCTCTGATGAGATCCTAGAAACTCAGCCTCAGTTTAGAGTCCCTCTTTCTCTAAAGCTATTAGGGAATATGGAAGATATTTTTAAAAATAAGCAAACCTGCAACTGTTTGAAACTATCCTGATTTTCCTGGCTGTAACCAGATTAGTTGCTTTTCTTAAATAAAAAATTGTCCCACATGTTATTTAGAAAGCATACTTCAGTGTATCCTTATATCCTAGGAGCTATTTTATAATACCTTCCTTATAGTTATTCCCTGAAGGATGCAAAATTATCTTATAATTCTTTCCAAATTCCTGCTGGTTCGTCCTTGCCACAGTAACTGGGTTACATTTTTTTTTCTTTAAACAGTTAAACTTAATGATTGAGTTAATTCTTTTTTTGATGGGGAATGCTTTGGGCAGATAGAATTTTTCAAACTCCACAGGGCCACATAAACATTTCTGTGATTTTCTCTGGTAGCAGCAGATAGCTATGCTGGAAATGATCCTTCAGACAATAATCATTTCCCCCAGTTTTTACTCTGTGGAACCTAAAAAAAATAATTCATTTAAACACATCAATTAAGAAAGGAACTGACTGATGCTTTACACTGAGATTTGCAAATACTGTCTAATAATTCCAGGAGTCAGCTATTGTTGGGGGGTTTTTTGCTGTGAAATAAAGAGAAGTGTTTATTGCCAAAATGTTTTTACAAAAGTTTACCTGCGACTTTTTAAAAAAATATTTCTTTTATTAAAATACACCTGTGTGTTGACAAGTCAACTTAAAGGGTATGGTGTTCTCCCTATATGTTAAAGCTTAAGTTAATTTACAGCAACTTTGTTCTATAATTATTTATGTTTAAGAGGAAAGTTATTCTAGTACCACAAATATCAGTCTTTAGATTTAACTGACAATTTTAGATCAATTCCCATTTAGATTTCCTTGTGTTGTTTGTTCATTCACCCTTTGGTTACAGGATCTAGGAACATTTACACATAAATAAAATAAATGCTCCTATGTGCAGGTACTCTGAGTAAGTAGTGTTCTCCCTGAAAATTGAATTAAATATATGTTAATGGTTGTGAAATAGTGAGATTTTATGAAGTAAAGTAATGAAACTTGGCCATCAGTTGCATTGTCTTACCAATGAATACAACTTGATGCATTCAGTAAATATTAATAAGGGCCTTTGTTACCATGAATAACCAATCATCTTAAAATAGCAGCTCAGCAGGACAGGAATATTAACTGGAGTGCATGTAGACAAATCTTGTGTTGCCACAGTGGCAACGACTTTAGTAATGATGTGCTGTTAGCTGGAATATATAAAGTTCATTTAATTTTCACTGAGTGGCTCACAAAGCAAAACCTCCTATCAATCTTACTAATACAGTCAATGAAACTTCACTTATCTATTCCTAATAAAACTTTAAAATTGTTTGTATCTTATTTGCTTTTGCATGAAAGCTTAGTTTTCCTGTTTTTTTTTAAAAAATGTTCTAGTTTTATATCACTCAAATTAGAATTGTTAGAAAATTTACACCAGCTTGAATGTATTGTCTATGTTATTAAAGCACATGTGACTGTTTGGATTTGTCAGTATTGTTCAGTTGTATTAAGTGTTTCATTTACAAGTTGTCACTTTACACTGTACTATACCTTGTAATTTTTGATTCTTCACTTGTATGTTTTAAGTGTTTCCAATTACCCTTAGTTTTAGCTGCTGTATAATAGCTATTGTGTTAATATAGAACTGTAAAAAAAACAATCTGCATTTATTTATACAGAGACATTTATAATACTTATTTTACAAATGTTCTTATATTCTGAATAAATATTTCTAATGCCATGATATAATTTGTCAAATATTCATCCTGTCTAGAACAATTTAAGTAAACATAATTGAAGAACCCAGGATAGGCCCAGGAAAGTAAAATCAAGAGTTGTGGACCATTTAATTAATATGGTATGTTTTATACACCGTCAAATACCAGCATTTATCTTAAACCTAAAGGAATGCTCTAACTAGAGGACAAGACATATCAAAATGGTTAAGCCCACAGGAACAGTATTTTGTAGCACATACAGCGCATCTAACTCCTGCCAAGCAAAGTACTCCCCTGACTTGTTTTACTGGAATTTGACAGAACAGATCTGTTCCAAGGGTCCTGTCCCAGAAAATTAGTGAGCACATGTATAACGGCTATATTGTTTGCTTTCTCTGTGGGTAGGGAGGAGAATGGAAGGGCAGAAATGAGAACTCAAAATTTAGAAAGAAAAGAATGTTAAAAATAATAAATTAAAAAAGTGAATGAGTGGCTTCCCCATTAAGTGAGGGGCAGTTAAAATCTTCGGAAGAAAGCCGTTCATAGCTTCTAGCACATGTAATGGTTGTTCTGGTATTTGAAACACATTAGTAAAAGGAGAAACCATTCAAGTATCACACTGCCAGAGATACAAACTTTATTGATGTATCACGCTGCAAACAGTAATCATCTGTTCTCTCCAAGTTTTTAATACAGTAATGAGTATACAGAAAAGAAGTAATACTTGAATACTCAGCAGTAAAAAAATGTTTTAAAATACAAAAAAAAATCATGACTAAACATTTACACAAAATATGAAAATATGTTTTAATTCTGAATTGGTGCTGTTTACGTAGAAGAAAACACTTAGGAAATAATCGGGATACGCTAATACATGCTTTGCTAAATGTGTTGAGATGAATGGTACAGAGTGGTCTTCAGGACTCGTTAAAGTCTTATACTGTAGATATAGCGTTAAATATCCTTGTTTCATTAACACAATTTCTTACAAACAGTTTGAGAGATTTCTACTCAATACCTTTAAGCAACAGTGAGTCTCTTTCTTACAAAGCAACAGAACTTCATTAAGATTTAGGTAAATGAGAAAGAAACCCTACAGGTACAACTCAATCATGAGATCTTGCCTTTATCTGACACTTAACCAATTACAAAGATTAAATATAACAACAACATCTTCCAGTCAGTACTCAGCCTCTCTCCAAGTTGACACTGACTGGTTTCACTAGTTCCTTTCCTGGTGTCTGTGCTGATGAGTCAGGACACCTCTAGTAACAAACAAAGTCATGGAAGAATCTGATTACTGTCTTGGAGAGATCTGTTTAAATGTTCTGTTTCAAACACTCCTCCTCTAAGGATCTCCTTACCCTAGAGAAAGCAGGAAAAAAACAAAAACAAAACAACCTACGGCTGTAATTTAATTAGAAAATAAATGCCAAATCATTTATTATAAACCCAATTGTTATGGGAAAACAATGAAGTGTGTAAACTTGCCTTACTCTTCCTTAAAAAGGTCTCGTTTACTTCCCTATTGATTCTATACATGCTTTCTAGTGAGACTGCATTTGTTAAATGTTTAATTACAAGACACATTTTCTTTCTGCATTTATAGGTTTCTAAATGAAATGTTTCACTGAACATAGTTCAACTTCAACACTTTCAATTTATCTAAAACTACAGAAGCTTTTTTTTAAAAATGTAGACTGACCTATTCCCATATTCTTGGGAAATAGAGAAAAAAATTTGTTTTTCCATGAACAGGGTACCACATTGCCATAACACTCCAGTTTCATTACTTTCTCCCTCTAAACCAAACCTGCAACTTCAGTTTGTTTTAGAGGTGAAAAGAACTTCTATTGATCATAAAAGGGCTTCATTTGCCACCCCCCCAAAAAAAGATTTATCTCAATATCTAAAAAAAAGCTAACAGGAAAAAATTTAATTAGGGTTCCAATTAAGTAACCTTTGATGGTTTTAAGACCCGCTTCCTTTCATTACATTCAGTGAGGAAGTAAAAATTCCACTTGCATTTCATAGCTAGTTGAATGAATGGTGGCACTCCTTGTTGCTTTTTATAGGAGGGATCCAGACTAAGCCTACTGACTTAGTTTTCTTTTCTTTAAACTTATGAACTGTAGCCTTTACAACAGTCACAATGTGGTCTATTTTTTTGCACATTTTCCTTCCATTAGCATTAAAATATATATTTTTTAAAAGACCTGTGCAGCTTTAGAGAGCTGACACACAGAGGCCTCCTTCTTTATTTTCTTCCCAGGTTTTAATCTAAATATCATCAAAACATGAAATGCAAAGCTCCGTTCTCTGAACATGTGCAATGAGAGTCTTATTTTTTCACGGTACAGATGATGAGCATAAAGTACATTAGAGAGGCAAAAGCATAGAGAGGCTCAGGAAAAGCCACGGCCTGCTTGAGCAGCACTGGAATGAACGAAGGGGAACCAGCATGGCTTGTGAACTTTTTCCCATCAGTGCCTTTGGACAGGACATGAACTGTGCCACATAAATACCAGCTGCTGTTCACGTGCTCTAAGTGTCATACACACAAAAAATTGGGCAGTAGTTATTTTCTAAATTCCATTTTCATGTAAGAACCCTGATACTGCTAACGTAAGCACCCTACAAGGTGCTACTGGAAGAGTAGGATCCCTCATTCAGCAAGTAGGACACCTGCTTTCTCCCAGCATGAGGAATGAACAGCCGTACAGACGGCTACGCACTGAGTTTTTACACTGTAGTTTACACTGCTGTTAGAGTCTTTAGAGCCTAATATGTACAATACTAAAAAAAAAAAAAAAAAGATTTAATAAAATATCAAATTCTACTATAATACAAATATACTACCCCAGAATTTGTGGGAAATGTTAGCTGGGTTTTCTGAAAAGGAAAGATTTTAACATTTTTCGGTTACTGGATAGACAAAATATAGCCAAGGATCTGACCACTGGAAAACAGAATTAGGCTGCTCACCCTGAAATCTCAGAGATTTAACCACTTGCCACCCCCAAATAAACCAGACTGACATCCACTGTCACGGATCCATTGTCATGTCATCCATCCAGACTGACATGCAACACTCAATAGTGCAGGGTGACTTCTCCACCAAACTACTTGCTATCAGAAGCCAACAGGTTTTTCTTCCTTGTAAGGGGATGTACAAGCACATTTCTCACAAGGTGGAACAGAAAGCTCCCTGCCACTGTGCTACACACATGAAGAGAGAAAGTGAAGACAATACAGCATTCTACAACCTGCTTCTCTATACCACTCAAGTCTGAGTTGTGTTGTATTTTGCTTGTTGGGGTGGGGGTAGAGGGGAGAGAAGGGGATGTGGAGGAGAAAGGTGATAAAATGTTCTTAATGTACACTCACACTAAAGCTCTTCTAACGACTATTCAGATCAGAACATACTGAATTTAAAAGGATCCATTAATCCTTACAGCTGGAAATTTGTGGCTTCCACCTTGTTCTTCCAGGGGAATGATTAGTGCTATGTTTATTTAATCTAAAGGTGGAGGTGGTACAGTAGGTCCACAAACAAATGACTAGGAAACATGGTTCCCTCACCTGTTCCTTGCCACTGAATAGGAAGCTGACTAAAATAACACAAAAACCTTCTCCTGAGCTCCTTTTACCTCTACCCACCTTAAAAAGAACTATAGACCTATATATGGAACTATAGATTCAAGCCTTAATTCTCCCACCAAATAAAGTAGCCTAAGGTGTTATCAGCTACCTTTTCACCATTGGCCAGCCTTACATATCATTTTTTTCCACAACGCTCTCTAAATTAGAGGCTCAACCACTAAGCTAACCATAAGAGATACAAGAAAGCAGTGTATCCTTTAATCCCTAGTCATTTTCTTATTCTAGAAGCTTTTCTTTATAATGTGCAGATTAAGGACCTTGCCATGTAATAGCTACAAGTGTTAAATTTTAGAGGTATGTCTCAACCTTATCTCAGTATTTTCTTACTCATGTTTATATGTTATAAAATGCCAACCAACTTGAGTGAAGCCAGGATAAATCCAATTCCCATGTGGGCCAGTTAGCTTTGCCCTACTCAGCGCCCACTAACCACACTTCTAATCCTTTAATCATTTCTTAAAAATCACAAAATTGGTTCCCAAGGGGTACAGAGTGAGTGTTTGTGAGCACATCAGTACAAAGGAATCACCACCACTGGAAAAACAGCTCTACAAGTATCCAACAGATAGTGAATATGGCATGTTAGACACAAAGGACAGCAGCATATTAAAAGTCTAAATGTACCTTTCATTAGCACAAAAGCTATGACTAAAGCCAAGATTACAAATAGCCTGCAGGCTGCTAGTTCACAAATGCTATATGTTGAAAGGGAAAATGAACAAAGGAGAGTGGACAGTTCAGCACAAATCCATGACTATCATTATAAAAATAACTCAAAGCACTTAACTGCCCATCATCATTTTCCTTTATGAAGGATAACACAGTAATTAAAAGCTCACCTTAATTTTTAATTCTAGTATTTCAGTTTGGCTCAAATGGTCCAGCATCAGCACAGAAAAGAATTAAGTCCCAAACACTGTGATGGTCTTTAAAACAAAAAAAGTTACCTCCCATTAGACTCACTTGGAGACTGAATTACATGGCAACCATAGTTAATAGTAATTTTATTCAGAGCTGGAGAAAGCTTGGCATTAGTCATACATTTTACCATTATGTTCACTGGGCTGGTATTTAAAAGGGGAAATTAAGCTATCATCTAGCTTTAACAGAGACTTTCAGGCACCCACCAAGTAAAACCATAATGGTTACAGAATAAATGTGCCCCCTGAAATTCCTCTTGCAATTCCCCAAAACAACCTATTCCTTCTACAAAATCTAGTCTGTCAAGTATGGCCTTCCCAAATCTCCAGGTTTAAATCCATAATAGCTGCTAACCATCCTTTTCCAAATTTGAATTCATGCTATATCATCATAATGTAAAAGCAATCTGAGCTAAGTAAGCAGTACTTAGTAACAATAACGAAGCTAGCATGTCCGGGATTGGGCTGGGCTTGTTTGCTGGAAGGCAAGGGGGAAAAGGAGAAGATAAAAAGTTTTTAACATACACTACGCTGAAGCCTAGGACTCTTCAAGAAGCTATTCAAACCACAACATCCTGAATTGAGCAGGACTCATTCATCTTTATGATTGCAGGTACTGATATTCAAACTTATAAATTGCTGAAGTCTTTTTAAAAAATGCTTACCAACACTGTCAAATATTACTTCTACTACAGATTTTCATAATATGAAATCAACTATTTAACTATTGTTATTTACTAGAAAAATAAATGCCTTTATATTTAAAGGCTCAGATAAGCAAATGATCATCATAATTCATTTGTTAATACAGAATGATGCATAAGTATTTGAAAAAAAGTTTTAAATTCGATTCCCTTAGTTTTTAGACAACTTCAAACTCTCAAAAGGGACTCATCTATTCACAGTTAATTCACCTGTTCAAATGCCCATCTCTTACAGAAATGTGTCATCATTTGAGAAATCACTCAGCTGCTATGTCTTTACATAGACTTGCAGAAAAGCATGTCAATGGTACTTCTGCCTTTTGGAATATGCTGGTTAAATATAAAATGCTTTATCTAACATCTTCAAATCATAAAAGTTCTACATTAAAAGCACCGACAAAACAATTTTTTTAAATGCAAAATATTCTCAGTGCACTGCATCTCAGAACACATAAGGCTGACTATATTTAACATTCCAAAAGTGAATTAAGAGAAGTCCTCTCCCAGAGGAATTTAAAAAAAATGAAGTCAATAACTGAGCATTTTTCAACTAACTTCCTGAAATTCAACACACTAAAGAAGTCGCTTACTGGATTTTCCTTGAAATCAAGGTGGAATCCAGTTTCTGTACTAAGTTTGACCTTTCCCAGGATATTCTCATCTCTGAAAAACTGGTAAACCTAGAGTGCAAGGAAGTAGGGAAAGTGCTGTCTGGTATATACCCAGCTCGGACACATTCTGCATAGTTATTTCACGTCAGCTAAGCTCCATCTCACAGTATTAATTTATTCATGTTTAATCCCAAACTGTCTAGTGAAAGCTACAAGACTAAAATGAACATAATCCCACCCTAATTACACCACCCTTATTATGTTCCATGGTATATTAAAACAAAATAGCAGAAAAGCAATACTATTTAACTGGAGTTAAAACTAACTCCATGTTTGCTGACTCCATGAATAAAGAAAGATCCGTTTCTGGTAATTGCTGATCTGTATTGTTTAATATTGTGATTGGGGAAATCCAAATACTGGCATCAGGAATACTGACCAAGGCATGAAGTAACTTTTAAAACCAAAACTGTTTCTGAATGACAACGAAAAAATGGAAACTATTTGTCTTCGGGGCAAACCAAGATTTCATTCTCTTATTGCTCATACATAACCAGCTATGTAATATGGCTCATGAAGACACAAAGAAGCAGTATTTCTGAGAAAATTACAGAACTTGTTTCGAAACACATTCATTTAAAGCATAAAAAAATAAAACTACTTATCAAAGGAGAAGTTCACAAGTTTGTCATATGAAAAGATATAGACATCTACATGACTTAATACTAGACATACCAATGTTAATGAATGCCTACTTGCCTAGTACCGAATAGGTCAACAACTTTCCTCAGTAAATATAAATTTCCCATTTAAATGTCAATGCATGATAAATAGCTCCTATCTTAAGCTCTACTTGGTTTAAAGAGAGTTCCTTCTAAATGGGCTAGCTATATAGAATGAAGCGTGCCTAAAATATGATTTGGCAGTAGGGACTGTGGATACCACACATAAAATGTTTTAAAAAACCATACAAGGACACTAATGAACTTGTGTACTCATATGGCCAACCACTTCCAGCCTCCTCTAAATCTTCTTACACAAAAGCCATACTTGAGGTCAGACACAAAATATTAAAGCACCTTCATCCCTGGTGATTGTCCTCAATTAAAGCCAAATATTCACTAAAAATGCGTATTATCTTCTTAGATGTGATTCAATAATCCTGAAGTAACAACATACATTCCTAAAAGAATGAGATGAAATTACAAAATACTCAGTTTTCTTTATTTCCTAACCATACATACAGTCAAAATGAAACAAATGCCCTCTCTCCTCTCCGTCTATCATTCAGGGTCTGTAGTATGCCTGATTTTGTAACTCTAGATCACACTACTACCATTAGGAAATGGAACCACCCTGAGATGTAATCCTTACATAAAATTCAATAATATTGGTTTTGTACATATAGATATTATCTTTTAGGGAAAAAAAAATCATAGCAAAGAAGAAACTAAAGTACATACTAGAGTAAAAAATTAGAGTTAAGATGAGGATGAGACAAAAGCAGCACCTGTGCCAAGACCTTCAACTTTCACTCCACAAGCCTCACAAGGCTCAGCCACCTGCAGTACAGAACTTAAATCTTTAGTTCTGTTATGCTTCACAAATTCAATTCCTCTTTTGTAAAGATTATTTGTCTTTATGGAAAGAGAAAGTTGGACTGAACTCTGCAACTTATATTTTCTAAGTATAAAATTTCAAAGAAGTGCAAACTATGGCATTATAAAGATTTGAGAAAAAGGAGCAGGGAATTCATTATAAGCATAGATATCAGGCTCCAATAATATCTCAACACAAACCCTTTTTAAGGCTTTCAATAGCCCAAGGACTTGGAGGCAGAAAAGTTTTATGAAATATCCCCAAAGCAGATGACGAGATCTTGAATTTGATATCTTTACCAATCACAATCAGAGACCAGTAATTACTAGGCGCAGTCTATATGACTCTCTTGTGATCCGCCCCCAAAAGGAAAGAGGGGTATTACCTTCCAATTCTGCCATCTGCCTAAGCATAAAACTTTTCTAAGGTCTAAGTAAAATATATAATGCTATTTCTTAACCCAGAACACAAAATACCTCACAGTCACACAGAAAGAATGCCCTCAAAAGTACAATGCTGAGCTAGTGAGCTGAACACTGAAAAGGTAAGTTTATGTACAAAAGCCATATTGTGCATTTACAATGCAAATAATTTTTACATCATTCTTCTGAAAAGACAATAATCTCCTCAGAAACACTACTGCCTCCCTGTATTTTTTGGTCACCTGAGAAAGGTAAGGCTTAATTAGATGAGCATTCAATGGCAACAGATCTCTTTGATCCTGGGGCTTTCTAAACATCTTGTCTCTCTCAAAGATCAAAGTTCTTCATTATGGCATTGTGGTCAAACTTGAAGCTCAAAAAAGCTCTTGACGAAAACATGAACTTGCAGTGTCCATTACATGCTGCAGAATGCCCCTCCACCTGGTCTAATAGCTGGTCTTCACTGGAGCAAGAAAAGTCATATACTGCATCTGTTTAAGAAACAAAATTAAGCAAGTATTAAAAAATACTGCATCCTAGAAACAATTATGGACAATTTATAAGAAAATTAATATATTAAAGTATCTTCCCACACTAAAACATGCCATTTCTTTCTACAATTTGCCACTTTCCAATGTGCCGCTTGATCTAATTTTTAGAAAGATTTTGAACATTCCTAGCATTCAAGGTTAGATCTCTATTCTGAATCCCTCTCTATTTCCCAAGTATTGATGGTTTACTTCTTCACACTTCTAATTTTGTATCCATACAATTAGAGCTCCTTGTCAGAGACCTGAATCCTAGGCTAAAAAGTGTATAAAAATGGGTAATAATAAAATTATGTGACTAAAATAGTGGTGGTGATGGTGGTGGTAGTAGTAACAGGAGGAGGAGGAGGAGGAAGGGGAGGAGTAAATTGTTGTAGTATTTTACCAGGCTTTTGATTTAGTCTGATAAATTTTCATTAAGCATCAACTATGTGCAAAGCATTATGCTAGGAGCTGAGATGCTACAAAAATAAAAACCATCCCACACTCAAGGGGTCTATACTCTAAGTATTAAGGAATAAGGCATGTACAAAAATAAGTTATCATACAAAGAAGAATATGATGAAGGCAAAGTAGAGATTCAAAATGTTGATAAAATAAAATTTGAAGAGCTCATTTTAGCTGGGACAATTAGAGGAGGCTTCATTGGAGGAGCTGAAGTCTGAAGTAAAACAAGTCAACAGGTCGAAGGGTTAAGGGAATACAAACCTTCCCTGTTCATTTACAGGCCTATGTGACTACATGTGTTCCCAGATCTAAAGGTATACAGGTATTTCAATCACGGATGTCTGGCTGCTTTGAACTCCAGCCCCCTTCACAGCTGTGACACATCCCATGCTGAGTAACACAGAGTCCTGGCACAGAGCCAATCAGGTGCTGAGTCTTTGTTTGAAAACCACATATATTCAATAAAATATATATTGCCTTGCAGGAAACATGCCTTAGGGAGCTTGCTTACGGGAAGGACACTTCAGATTGTGGCGCTCCCTGGCCTGGTGATGTGTATGGATATTTCTGTTACTTTGTTAAGTTTCATCTTTTTATAGTTCTGTGATGATGTTTTGTCTCATCTTAGCAGAATAAACGTGCTGGTTTAGTTTTGGGTAAAGAGTGCTTATTATACTGTGCATTCAATCCTTAAAATACACATGTATATTCATAGCAGCTGCTCATATCGCATTGGTGATACATAGGTGAACATCTGAAGGAACAGTATTCCAGGACAGACTACGTAACACCACTAAAGATAAGATAAGAATAGAGCTAATGATAGACTTTATTGGAACAGAGATCCCATGAAAAGAACTTGTATGAAATAGGACTGCCATTGGAGCCAAACTGTTAGGGACTTAAATACTAGTATTTGGGATTTGTATTTCATTTTATATCATTAATCAATGAATATTTGTTAAGCCAGACACTGGGGCACTGGGGATACAAAGAGACAAAAGACAGTCCCTGCTGTCAAGGAGCTTACAATCTAATGGATGATAGGAAGCTATTTACTATTTTCAAGAACTATATATAGTAGGAATTATGCATTAGGAAGTGTAATCTGACAGCCTAGTTTAGGGAAGGGAGACATATGGAAAAAGAAGACCAGTTTAGAGGCTTTTATAGTTAACGAGATAGGAGGCCCTGAACTAGGCTGATGAAAGTCAGCAAGAGGATGAGATGGATGTGAGAGATTTTGAGGAGAGAGAAATGAGAGGATTTTGCAAGTGATTGAGCAGAGTCTGGGAGAGAGAAAAGTCAAAGATGATTCCGCTGTATTAAGCCTGAATAACCAGAAGGTGAATGGTGGAGCATGTCATCAATATAAAGAGAGAAATTTGAAAAGCAGCTCAGTTTAAAGTCGGTTAAGTGTGAAATGGTAAACTACTAAGTAGAAAGTGCAGTGAGCAGGTGGAAATGTGGGGGAAATTGTGACTAGATAGGTTTACGAGCTATCAGCATAGAGATAAGGAGTAGATAAAAGGGTCAAAAAAAGTCTTAAGTGACAACCATACTAAAGGTATTGGAGAAGGAAGATGAACTACCAAAGGAACATGCTGACAGACAGGAGGAAAACAAAGAAATGAATGTCAAAGAAGTCCATGAAAGAGAAAGTATGGAGAAGGGTCAATAGTGTCAAACACTGAATTAAGTTCAAGGAGGGCATATTAACCTACCAAGAAACATACAGCTATAAAAAGTAACACCTGAGAAAAAGAAATTGGATTTGATTTAGTGATCCTGGAGCATGCAGTTCCAATGCAGTAACAGAGACAAAACAAAACACAAAGAGTTGAGGAGTGAATGGGTAGTGAAGCAGTGTAGCGTAAACTGCTCTTTTTAGAGGCTAAATAGTGAAGACAGGAGTTTGAGGACATAGCTGACATCAAGGGAAAGAAGTTTTCTTAAGGACAGGAGAAAAATGAACATACTTGTAGCAAAGAGGATAATGAAGATGACAGAGAAAAAAATGATTCATGGGATACAATTCTAGGAAATAAGAGAAATAATCAAGGGCAAAAGTGGAGAGGTTAGCCTTGGCAAGGAAAATGTCTATCAGCTTATTCCAAAGGAAGAAAAATACTATCAAAAGTCAGAGTACTGGGCTATCAAACTGAGCGCACCCTTTGACCCAGCAACATCATTACTAGGTGATCAAAGAAGAGGAAGAGGATCTATATGTACAAAATTATCTATAGCAGCACTTTTTGTGGTGGCAAAAAAATTGGAAATTGAGGGGATGCCCATCAACTGGGAATGGCTGAACAAGCTGTGGTATATGATTTTCATGAAATACTATAGTGCTATAAGAAAAACCTGGGAAGACTTATTTGAACTGATGCAAAAAAAAGGGATTTAAAAACTAATTTATACATTCAATTCCATCCGAATTAGATTACCAAAAAATTATTTTATTGAATTAGAACTATACTACGAGACAGGAATTATTAAAACTATCATTTTGTAGAGCAATCTGGAATTGTGCCCAAAGAGTTATTGAACTATCTATATCCTTTGACCCAGCAATACCACTACTAGGTCTTTTTCCAAAGATGATTAGGGAAAAAAAGAAAAGACCTATATGTTCTAAAGTGTTTACAACAGCAGTTCTCTTTGTGGTGGCAAAGAACTAGAAATTGTAGGGATGCCCATCCATTGGGGAATGGCTGAACCAGCTGTGGTATATGACTGTGATGAAATACTACTGTGCTAGAAGGAATGAGGAGCTTGTGGATTTTAAAAAACATAAAGAGACTTGCATGAAATAATGAAGAGCAAAATGAGCAGAACCAGGAAAACCCTGCATGTAGTAACAGAATAGCGCTGAGCTAGTAAGTCCAAATTCAATACAAAGGGGCTACAGAGGAAGATGGTATCTGTATCCTTAGAAAGAACTGATGAACAGAAGTATATATAGAATGATTTCACACATATATACATATTTGCGTCTAATGTCAGTCATTTCTAGGGTCAGGGCACAGGAGGAAAAAGAAGAAAAAAGAAAAGAAATTTACAAAGAAGCTACTATAGATTTAAAAGGAATAGCAGGGCGTACATAAGAGATCTGCAGTTTCATATGCAATCATCTTTTTATTATTCTACTGTGTTATGGAAATGCTTTTTTAGTTCATAAATTAGAAACAAATAAAATTTATAAAAAAAAGAAAAAGTGAGTAGAATCAAGAAAACATTGTACACAGTAAGAGAATACTGTAACAATGATCAACTGTGAAATACTCGCATGATGCAAAATGCCATCTGCCTCCAGAGAGAGAAGGGACGGACTCCCAGCGCAGACTGAAGAACTCTCTTTCACTTCATTTATCTTGCTTTTTTTCCAACATGGCTAATATGGAAATACCTTTTACATGAGTTCACATGTGTAATTAATATCATAATGCTTGCCTGATCATTTTGTAGGGAAGGGGTGAGGGAGAGAATTTGGAATTCAAAATTTTTAAAAATGAATGCTAAAAATAAATAAGTAATTTTTTTCTTAAAAAGAGTAGTAGAGTACAAATTCATTTATCCAATGTTCTAATTTATGCAGACTCCTCAACCTTCACCTTCCCCCTAAGAGGGGAAGGGAAAAAAAGTGCAGAGTCAGGGCAGACAAGGCTCGAACATGGTCACAGAACATGGCAGGAAAAGATTTGAAGAATGAAAGATTACATGACTAGAACCCATTTATCACTCTCTAGATGTTAAATTTTTGTAGCTTCAGATCATAATCAGATAATCTGAATACACAAGGTTGTCCTGTGGTTTTGAGTGTTTATAATCTGGCTTCTGAAGAATGAAGCAAAAAAACTCTTTTAGATTCAACACTGAATGAAGATTCTTCCCTAACCCCAACGAGTTACAAGAACTATTTTATAGAATGGAATTCTACAGTTTTTAAATATCTATATACTTAACTCAGGTATTTCCTACTACTTGTATTTAGGCATCAATTTATCAAGTATGGTAAAAACATCCTGTTTTTATTACAACAGCTTACTTTGCTCAAAATCATAGCAAAGACTAGAGAAAAAAGAAATATTACTACACAGCTTTACATCCTTCCACATGGAAGTCTTAAATTTAGATGCTAAATGACTGCATACCTATTAAAAAGGAAACTTCGTATAGATCAGGAAAAACGGCCATTCCATTTTCCAAAGAACAGCTACTAAAGGGGCATTAGAAATAGCTTTCTACATAGTTTTCATTAATTTCCAGTTCTGATCATGACATCTGGACATGTGAGGATCAAGAAAGCCAGATTTTCATTCTTAATAAAAGCCTATTCTTATGCAAAATTTTGGCCCTATCATCAAAAACAATACTGACAATATTTGATTTCTAAGCTATCGTTGGTTCAGCTATATCATATAACCTTCAGTAAGTCATCAGTCTATTTATAATCAATGTAATAATACATATGCATAAAAGGTCTAAGATCTATAAAGAAACAGTGAAGTGGCATATAATAATCATCTCACCTTCATCATTTAACTTCATCACTTATCATATTCATTTTTCTTATTACTACATGTCTCAATTAAAAGGCCATTATTACATAGAAAAAATGTACAAATAATTCGGTCAATTGCTCTATTATGGCTATCCCAATAAAGAGAAGGCCCTTTTCCCTAAAAACTAAGCCACAGTCAGAATAAGTACTGAATGATGTCATACCACAATGAGAAAATCAAAAGGTAGAATACTTGCCTGTTTCATAATTATCCTGTAGCTTCCTTATATGAAGTTTTTTTTCACATTTCTATTTAAAAAAAAAACCAAACAAACCATCAATGATTAAGCTCTTTATACTAACCCCAAAACAGAATTCTAACATAATTAGTATTCATTACTAGTAGTAAAATTTTCAAATTAAATTCTCCATGACAATTATGTTCCCAAGTCAAACCATCTTTTATTTATGTCAACACATTTAATTTGTACTCGTAAAGGATAAATAGTATGATACAACATTTAAACTGAACTTTCTTTGTTGCCAGAAGTGGGAAATTTAAAATCTCACCCATCATGTCTACTTAATGAAAATCTAAGACAAAAAAAGATGAAATTTAAAAATAGACAATTATCTGCATTTTTCAGAAGAATTATTTAATTTACCAAGAGTCAAAAAGTTTTCTTAGTGAATTTAAAATAAGCATTAAAAAAATGTATTTACACGAAATTTCTCAAGAATATTGTCATCTGAGAAGCAGTGCAAAAAAACAGTCAGCCTCAGAGTCCAGAAGTCCTGAATTCAAATCCCACTCCTGACATATACTGTGGGGCCCTGGGAAAGAAATAAACCTTGAAGTGCCCCAAACAATCCTCAAGGACTAGAAGATATATTAGCAATAGTTTCTTTATCTTGTAGCTCCTGTACTAATGATTTCATAATGTTATAAAATATCAATAGACAGATAACATACACATGTATACATATACACATATATATTTTTAAATCTTGCTGTGAAATACCAATCATATTTTGTAACACACACACCGAGTGCCAACCATTTTAAACTGCACTAAGACTCTCAGGCCATCATGCTAATGCTTACGTAGGGAGATAAATCATACTCTGCAATGTATATATCTATATCAATATCTATATAAAAAGGTGAAAAAGTCTACATTTATACAATGCCTAATAGTTACAAGGCACTTTTACTTGTGCCTCACAAAAAAGCAACTTGCCAAGGTCATTCAGTTTTCTAAGTTGTTGATTCACTCCAGAAGCCTTCCCCTACACTGGGTTCCCTTCTCAACATAATCATTATTTAAATTTGGATAAACATATCAGAAAAGCTTTTCCTTCTCCCTTCATCACATAATGACACACCACTGACAAAGGGCCCATATTAAAATTAATACTGAAACAGAGGATGTTCATGTGTGCAGCTAATTCAGGAAAGCTGTAAGGGTCAAAGCAGAACAAGGCTCTCAACTTTTCCTCTACTTGGTCAAATTGACAGTAAAATCCATTCTATAAATAGTGGCAGTGAATACATATAAGTTAATACAATTCAACAAACTTCCAGGGAAACAGATTTTTAATGTCTGAACATAAGGGTGTTATATGATGGATAGGCCCACAGAGCCTGTCACATGTCATGTGTCAACTGAAATATGAATGATACAAACCCCCAAAATCCCTACAACATTTAGTAAAGCTTAAGTAACTTCCCATGTCCCACTCAAAAATAAGACAAACAAAAACTATCTTATCTTCCACAGGACCCAACATGTAATTAATTAGGCAAGTCAAAGTAGTATGTGTGAGAAGGTTTTACTAAATCATCCTCAGAAAGAGAATTTGCTCCACACAGCTCTAACTGCTACTTCTATTAGGTTCCCAATGCTATTTTCAAGACACAAGGGTAGCCTCAGAAAGCAGCCCTGCCTGGCTTGCGCCTCAGCAATAGAGATGGAAACAGACAATAAAAATACTCACCACTTTTCACATCAAACTAAAATGTCTTGGACTCTGAAGCTGGCATTGATCACTGATTCCACAAGCACTTCTTTACCAGTGTACACACACCACATCACATTGCGTCACACAATACCACAAAACCACAGGTTTATGACTGCATTTAGACTGTGAGCTTCTTAAAAGCAGAGAACTGGGGTTTTTTGCCTTTCTTTATATCCACTGTTTAGCACAATGCCTCACAAATAGTATGTACTTAATAAATGCTCCTTGACTTGGCTTGTCAGAGTCATGTTTCTCCTGATTTGATTAGGGATTTGGCAGGTGACACCAGGAAACGAAAGGCTAACAGGCAGATCATCTTTTTTCCCCAATCTTGTTCCATGATATACTGGGACTCCTCTTAATAATGCTTATGGTTACAAGACAGAACTAAAACCCACTTAACAGGCTAACTAACCTTATCATTTTTCACCAATATGATAATTATATGTCAAAGGACATTATATGATCAGCAATGTATCTAAAGTCATGTAACAAAAGAGCTATTATAACTTCCAATTTTAAAAACCATTAACAGTTCAGGCACCACCAAAGTTCTGCCAATTTCCACTGTCCTCTTGCCCCATACAAACTATGCAAAGAAAGTATTTCCTTAAGACAGAACAGCTCGAAGAAGCTTGCCGACAGAACACCGCAAACCTGGATCTCCATTGCCTCTTACCAACGTGTGGTTCTGCTGCTTTGGCTGCTGGCCATGAACTACACTCGTCCTCTTCTTTTGGTTGGGGGAGTCTTGATACTGTTTTCTGCCATTTCCTCTCATATTCTGATTTTGCTATTCCAAAAAGAGAAATTCAATTGAAACATGCATCATTGCATAACAGGGGAAACATCAGATTAATGCCCCTTTACTTCATGAAGTTTATCTGATTGTGTGTGAATTTAGCAAAACTCAAAGGGCTTTCCCACTACACTGTGAACTACATGGTAAGAAAGATTCAAGATTCCTAACGATCTGACAGAGCATATACCAGGCTATCTATGAATCCTTCTAGAATCTGGATTTCCCTTCATCTCTGCCACCAGATTCTAGTCATTAGATATAAATGAAAGACATGCAAATGTATAAGAAACAGGAAAGAGATTTAGAAATTTTAATTGGTTGCCAAAGAGAACCCACCTGGAAAAAAGAACTAAAGCAATCTTGCTATGGTCTCATAAAAACCTAAGAATTACAGAATGTGAAATTTACTAGAACTGGAATCATGCGGTTGTACCTCCTCATCTGACAGCTGAAGACAGCATGTGGAATAAGGAGTAAGACAAGAATGTCCTGGATAAATGACTATGTCTATACCCCAAATGAGAAGGGTTGTTTAAAAACGTTCATGACCCTCAAATACAGAACAGACTTCATTATCAATAACATCAGAGTGACCTAAACATTGCTCTGAATGAACTCTAAATTGTTCTAAGGCTGAAATGTTATTTTTTTCCCCTGAAATCAGAGTAAATATTTTAGAATGAGAAGTCTTAAAGTTAAGTTAAATGGATATGGAAATTTTGTTCATTTAAAATTGGAGATATTGAAACAGTAATTAAAAACCTAAAATGCTCTCCTGTGAATGCTTAGCTACAGCAATGACACTTTAAGACAAGGAGTGTTTTTTGCTGATACTAATAAAACATGGCTTACCAAAAACAAATTTAAAAATTCTTTAATTTTAATTCTTTAATTTTTGATTGATTCTAAACTGGAAATTAATATCCAAGTCCACCTTGGTTATGATAAACAAAATCTGTCACCTTCTGGGTTTTTACAATAGTATCATCTGTTGTAAGTTTTTAAATTTGGCTCCAACAAGGCCATTTTATTTATAAGGAAAATCATGCAGCCAGCAGAGCCTATGGAATTTAGCTGGCACTTCTAGTAATTAATTCCAGATGATTAACTGGTTAAGGGTAAAAGAACTCTAGCTCCATTTTAAGATAACCATTCACTTGACTAACTCTTGTCTGTGTTTGACTATCAATTTGCAACTGGATCTGATGTTTCTCCTGTTATTTTTTGACAAGTAAATTTCCTTCCTCTACATTTGCCACTATTAGTTTTACAAGTTTATCTTGAAAACATAAATCTTTACTTCTTGCTTTTGGCAGCTGTACCTTTTTTTCTTTGATGTAACTAGTAACTGAATATGCCTTAAAAGCACTTGTCTATTGCCCAGAAGTAATTTAGAACCCTGAGCAGGGCATAATGATAAAACCTGTTTTGAAAATGTCTGCATGTTGACAAGTATGACTGGCAGTAATACCTACCAACATAATGACTAGATATTTACATAAACCACCCTTTGTTCCATGTAAAAGGAAGACACTACCTTTCTGTTACATACATGATCTTACCCTGCAGACCAACTCAGACAAATGGCTACAAGTAGTTAGTGACCACCTCCTACACTGGTGCTCATCATGGCCAATACCTTCAGATCCTCAAGAATCCTCCAACCAGAAGCCCTCACTCTATTCCCTCCCCACCCAATTCAAATCCACACAACATTTTCTTCTTCAGTTATAATATTAACCCTATCAATGATCCATTCAAAAAACTTTAATGGCTCTTTATTACCTCCTGAATGATGTCCAAATTCTTTAACTGGGAATCCAAAGCCCTATACTATAGGCCCCCAGTCTCTCTCTTCACAAGCCTTGTTTTATTTGGTTTCTAACCAATAACAATTCATCATTTCCTAAATATCCTAAGCTTTCCTACCAGTCCTTTTCTCCTTATTTTCTCTGCCAGTAATAACCTCCTTCTCCCACCACTGTTTCTGAAAATCCTAACCACCTCCCCATCAAGGCCCAGCTGAAGTACCCAACTCTACCTTCCTTAAAGCCCCTGAGCTCAGAAATAATTCTTCCCTCTGTCTACATAGCACTTTATGGGTACTTTTGGATAGCACTGGCTAATTATACTCTAAAGCAATATTTATATATCTTATAAGTTCCCTTAAGGAGAGAGATGGTGTATTATTCAACTTAGATCATCTACAGTGTTCTTTATACTAGTATATATGTAGTAATACAGTAAATATTTAATGAATGTTTCTTGAAATGAATTCTAGACCACTTGATCAACTCCCTAACTACTGTTATTCTTCTTGCAGAACCATGCAATGAAAAGAAGGATGAAAGTAATATCTCAATTGTTTCACATGGGCCAATGAGTCCTTATTGTCCTTCCTTTGTAAAAAGTCTCTTCTGACTCATTTTCTGAAGAGACCTTTCTCCAGATAGATGAATCAAAACTAAATATGTTATTTGCCATTACTTACCAGTCCTGGATTTATATCAATGATGAAAAAGTTAAGTATTACGTATCTTCCGTACAAAAAACAGGCCGCTAACATATATTAGTTTTTCTAGGCAAGTCACTACTTCTTCTAAGTTCCTTAATTCAGATAAGATGAGGAATCAAAGGGTTGTGAAGGTCAAAATTTCAAAGGTCTGAAAACTTTTAAATGTTGCCCACTTACCTTTGTTTTTAACAGATCAGATATGTCAGAATGATTATTAAACGGCTTCTGTTGCTGTGACTGCCTGTGCTTTGCCCACTGGTCACCTGGAGAACTATCTGGAAACAACTGCTGGTTGTAGCGAAATTTAGATCTACTATATACAACAAACCAGAAAAAGAAAAGAAAATCCAGGTTAGGAAAACTCATTTTTAATATAATATAAATCTATCATACACAGCAAATTAGAGAAAGAAAAAGTAGGTCAGAGAATTTTTTAAATTACCTAATAAAAATTATTTTTTCAATTAAATTTAGTTTACAATTAGAAGGTTTTTTAAAAAATATTTAATTCAATTAAAACATGCTCCCACTTCAGTCCTCAGAGAAAAAGCACAAAAGAATCTAATTTCTTTTTTTGGTCCATGCTTCAAGGGTAGGTTCATAGCATAGTGGATAGATAAGAGTGCTAGGCCTGGAGTCAGGAAGACCAGGGTTCAGATCTGACCTCAGACGCTTAGTAGCTGTGTGACCCTGGGCAAGACCCTGTTTGCTTCAGTTTCCTCATCTTTAAATGAGCTAGGGAAGAAAACAGCAAACCAGTACCTTTGCCAAGAAAACCCCAAAAGGGTCATGAAGAGTCAGACATGACTGAAAACAACTAAATAAAAACAACAAAAAACGCTCAGTTTGGTGTAAGAATTGTTTAGTTGCAGTCTGTTGGTTTCTGAAGCTGTTCACATACACAAACCTGAGAACCTTTCCATCCCTTGGGTTTCCAAAGTTCCCAAGCTTCCCCTGTCCTTTTACCCTTGATATCTAATGTTAACAGAACTTTAAATACAGTCCAACAGGACAGGTCTCTAACCTGTGAATACCTGGAGCCGCATGAAGCAGGCCAGAGACATAAGTGCCACAAACAAGTAGCAGTTTAATGACTTTCAGGGTGAGGAATGCTCTACATGCTAGAGTAAAGGCACAGTTTATATACATAAATTACAAGTGGGAAAGGGAAAATCATTTCCACAGCCTGAGTAGTTTCCCAAGATCAGCCCAGGAGTGTAGGGCAATACAGGTATTCTGGAGTCTTATGGGAGTGGCAATGTTTCAAGTCTTTGAGGATCATTACTTGGTGGGGCACAGGACCAGAGTTCTGCGATGGGAAGAGGTTCTACAATCTTTGATTCACTACATTTAATGTACACAGACAGAGGAATGTAGTGATTATGAGAGCACTGTCAAGGATCTGACTGATCATTTCAAGCTGCACTGTAAGTTTCTGACTGCCAAGACAGAAGAGGCAGCTTTGAGAAATCTAAATTATTACCATATACATTACACATATCATATTGATTGATATGAAAGTCATTAATCCCTTCACAGACTCTGATGAGAATGAACTCCTTCCTCATCTCTGCCCCTTAAAATCTCTGGCTTCCTTCAAGACTCAGTTCAACATCACCAGATTCTATACAAGACAATTCTTGATCACTGATTTCCTAAGGAACAGTTTGGCATGGCAGATAAAGTACTGGATTTGAGGCTGGAAGACCTGAGTCTGAATCCTACCTTAGGTATTTATTTGCTTGTATGACCCTGGGCAAGTCACTTCCCTTATCTAGAGTTTCCTCATCTAGAAACAGGGGATAATAACCTACTTCAAAGGGTTGCTATGAGCATCATATTGTCTCAGTAAGTCAACAAGCACTGATTAAACACTATATGTCAGGCATTATCCTAAGCTTTGGGAATATAAAGATAAAAACATGATTCCCTCTCTCAAGGACCTCACATTCTAATGGAGGAGACAATATGAAAATAACTATGTACATACAAGACAGAGATGCTGTAAACAGAAGGTGATCTCAGAAGGAAGGTACAGAGAGAGGGGCAGAAATGTGACTGAAAAAGGCATCCCAAGATGGGACTTGAGCTGCTTCTGAAAGGAAGCCCAAGGAAGTTGGAAACTAAAAGGAAGGAGAAAGGGGAACAGCTAGTGCAAATGCACAGTGAGGAGATAAGTGTCATGTATGAAGAACAGCAAACAGGTATATGAATCATCTATAATGCTGTGCAAACCTTTCAGTGCTATAAAAAGGCTGCCTATCATCCTTCTCCTCCTCAAAAACTGCCTCGTAACTACTCTGTATATACATACACGCTTGTCTCCCCTGATAGAATGTGAGCTCCTTGAAAGCAAGGACTTTTTTGGCTTTTGTCTTTGACTCTTAAGAGTGGATTATTTATTTTCCTTCTGTAGTTTTATCATAAATCTATGTTAGCCTTAATTGGAGAGGACTAGGAGAAACTGTACCACTTTCTCTTATTAAAAAAATCTTATTAATATATTTAGGCTTGACACTCAAGACACACTCCAGAGAGTCTATTCCCAAGATGTGAATTAAGAATACCTAAAGGGGGCGGAGCCAAGATGGCGAAGTAGAAAGACGCACATACACATAGCTCCGAACACACAAACCACAGAACGGCTAGAGGGGACCAAGCCAGGGCGAATTCTGCACCCAGAGACCACGGAGTATTGCAGCGAGGGAGATTTCTGCTCCGGAGAGACCTGCGGACCTCTCGCTGGGAGTCCTTCGCGCCGCGGACTGGGCGCCGGGACGGGGAGCAGAGTGCGGCCCTGCTGCGGCCGCGACACTAAGGGGAGGAGATCCGAGAGGGCTACAGGGACAGGATCTCCAGCGGCCACGCGGGTCCCCCCACCCACAGAGGGACCTGCAAACCTCTCGCAAAAGGTCCGTCGCGCTGCAGACGCGGAGCCCAGCCCGGACCTGCGGAGGCAGCGGCCACGGCTCCGAGAGGCACAGATCTGAGAGGGCTCCGGAGGCGGGATCTTCAGCAGCAGCACGGGCCCCCCCACCAACAGGTGACTGACGGGGGTGGGTGAGAGAGTCTCTTTGGCGGGTTGAGAGGAGAGTGGGGTGCCCCCAAGGCTCGGGCCCCCCCGGGAGGTGGGGGCTGAGAGGCAGCTGCGGACGGGGGCTCCCCAAACGGGCAGGAGCCTGGATCCATTGTGGAAGGTCTGTGCATAAACCCCCCAGAGGGAACTATGCCTGAGAGGCGGCCCTGCCCCTGACCACCTGAACTTAATTCTCACACTGAAAAGCAGCCCTGCCCCTGCCAAAAATCCTAAGGCGGGAAGCAGCATTTGAATCTCAGTTCCCAAACGCTGGCTGGGAGGACCAGGAGGCGAGGTGGGTGTGAGGAGAACATTCAGAGGTCAGGCCACTGGTTGGAGAAAATGCCAAGAAAAGGGAAAAGAAATAAAACTATTGAAGGGTACTTTATCGGAGAAAAGACACTTCCTCCCTTCCTTTCTGATGGGGAGGAACAATGCTTGCCATCAGGCAAAGACACAGAAATCGAGGATTCTGTGTCCCAGCCCACCCAATGGGCTCGGGCCATGGAAGAGCTCAAGAGGAATTTTGAAAATCAAGTTAAGAGAGGCGGAGGAAAGACTGGGAAGGGAAATGAGAGGGATGAGGGAGAAGCATGAAAAGCAGATCAGCTCCCTGCTAAAGGAGAACCAAAAAAATCTTGAAGAAATTGGCACCTTGAGAACTAGCCTAACTCAGCTGGTAAGGGAGGTGCAAGGGGCCAATGAGGAGAAGAATGCTTTCAAAAGCAGAATTAACCAAATGGAAAAGGAGATTCAAAAGCTCACTGAAGAAAATAGATCTCTCAAAACTGGAATGGTACGGATGGACGCTAATGACTTTTCGAGAAAGAGATATCTCAGAATATACCGCGCAGATTCGAAAAATGGAAGATAATGTGAAATATCTTATTGGAAAAACAACTGACCTGGAAAATAGAATCAGGAGAGACAATGTAAAAATTCTGGGACTACCTGAAAACCATGATCAAAAGAAGAGCCTAGACATCATCTTCCATGAAATTATCAAGGAAAACTGCCCTGAGATTCTAGAACCAGAAGGCAAAATAAATATTCAAGGAATCCACAGAACACTGCATGAAAGAGATCCAAAAAGAGAAACTCCTAGGAGCATTGTGGCCAAATTCCAGAATTCCCAGGTGAAAGAGAAAATATTGCAAGCAGCTAGAAAGAAACAAGATCTGGCACCCTCTACATTGAGGGATAGAAGGGAATGGAATAGGATATTCCAGAAGTCAAAGGAACTAGGACTGAAGCCAAGAATCACCTACCCAGCAAAACTGAGTATAATACTTCAGGAGAAAAAATGGTCTTTCAATGAAATAGAAGACTTTCAAATTTTCCTGATGAAAAGACCAGAGCTGGAAAGAAAATTTGACTTTCTAACACAAGAATGAAGAGAACCATGAAAAGGCGAACAGCAAAGAGAAATCATAAGGGACTTACTAAAGTTGAACTGTTTACATTCCTACATGGAAAGACAATATTTATAACTCTTGAAACATTTCAGTATCTGGGCACTGGGTGGGAGTACACACACACACACATGCACACACGCACACATACATAGAGACAGAGTGCACAGAGTGAATTGAAGAGGATAGGATCATATATTAAAAAAAAAATGAAATCAAGCAGTGAGAGAGAAATATTGGGAGGAGAAAGGGAGAAGTTATATGGGGCAAATTATCTCTCATAAAAGAGGCAAGCAAAAGACTTATTAGTGGTGGGATAAAGAGGGGAGGCAAGAGAAAAACATGAGGTCTACTCTCATCACATTCCACTAAAGGAAAGAATATAATGCACACTCATTTTGATAGGAAAACTTATCTCATTATACAGGAGAGTGGGGGACAGGGGCACAAGCAGGGTGGGGGGGAGGATGGAGGGGAGGGCATGGGGAGGAGAATGCAATACGAGGTCGACACTCATGGGGAGGGAAAGGACCATAAGAAAATAGAAGTAAAGGGGGACAGGATAGGAAGGAGGGAAATATAATTAGTCCTATACAACACAACTAGTATGGAAATCATTTGCAAAACTAAACAGATATGGCCTATATTGAATTGCCTGTCTTTCAAGGGGAAGGGGTGGAGAGGGAGGGAGCTAAGGAGGTTAGAACTCAAAGTGTTAGGACCAAATGTAATGTTCTTACCACTGGGTAACAAGAAATACAGGTTAAGGGGTCAAGTAAGCTATCTGGTCCTACAAGACAAAAGAGAAGACGGAGACAAGGGCAGGGAGGGAGGATAGAGGAGAGAGCAGATAGGTCACAGGGGCAATTAGAATGCTTGGGTTTGGGGGGGGGAGGGGATAAAAGGGGAGAAAATTTGTAACCCAAAATTGTGTGAAAATAAATGTAAAAAAAAAAAAAAAAAAGAATACCTAAAAAAATCTCAATGTTCTATATACCACTCTTACTTTTTGATAGTTCATCAATTTCGGACAGAAAGGATGTTCACTTTAGATTTATTAATCTGGTACAAATATTGTCCCAAATTTCATGGTCATTCCGTGTGCTCATTTACTCTGTTGTGGTCTGTTGTCCTCTCGCCTCCACTGCCATGTTCTCCATCAATTCAATCAAGTTTTCCCACGTTTCTGTGAATTCTTGTGCACGGTACTTTACGGCACAAAAATAAATCTACTCATATTCAGATGCCATATTTTTGCTATTCCTCTATTATTAGGCACATAGTTTATCCCCATCTATCAGCTATTAAAATTAGTGCTGTTGTGAATATTTTTGTACATGTAATCTTTTCTTGCTGTCAATAACCTTTTTTGAGATAACCTCAACAGTGGAATCTCTGGATCAAAGAAGATGAACAGTTTAGTCGTTTTTCTGTGATAATTCCAAGTTTGTTTTCAGAATGATTAGATGAACTCACAACTTCACAAGCAGTGACTTAATATCCCTGTCCAGTATAGTGAAGGTATACCATATGAAGATCACTGGACCTGGAAAAGAAAAGATTCAGGGGCACATGACAGCCAAGCTGTTCAAATATATAAAGAGCTATCAGGCAGAAGATGTAAGATTAAATTGGACCAAAAGGGCAGAATCAGTAGCAACTGACAGAAGTTATAATGAGGAAAATTTAGGCTTGATGTCAGGAACAACTTCTCAAAAATTAGAGTTGTCAAAAATAACACAAGTTACTTTAAGAAGTGGTAGGTTATTCTTTCTTGGAGTTCTTTTTGGGTATATCAGAGAGGAGATTCTGTTCAGGTATGAGTTGGACTAAATAAATGGACACTAAAGTCCCTTCTAACTCTCAAAATTTTGTAATTGTATCTTCTCACAGCCCTTCCAGAACTGACTTTTTTTCTACCTTTTACTATTTTTGGCAATTTGATAAATATTAGGTGACACCTGAGTTATTTCAATTTGTACTTCTGTGATTATTAGTTATTTTGAACAGATTTTCAGATGGTTGATGTTAATTTGTATTTCTACTTTTGAAAACTATATTTTCAGACCACTTGATGTTGGGAATCTCTTTTAATCTTATACTTTATTCCTTTAGATTTTTGGTTGTCAAACTTTTATTAGAGATGTTTAATACAAAGATTTTTTTTCCATACATTGTATCTTTTCTTTTTATTCTAGTTGCATTAGTTCTACTACTTTAAAAACATTCCTTTTTGATAGAAAATTTAATCAGTATACAAAGAACAAGTGGGCTACATAAGAAACTGTAAACTGCTATGTACACTTTTAAAGAAATATCTCTATACATATATTCACACACACTTTCACAAGGTAGTAACAAAATTGCTCTGTTTGCTTGTGACTTCCCTTATCCTCTTCTATATTTGTTTTGTTTTGTTCTGTGCACTTTAACAGGTTTCACTGATGCCAGGTATCTTTTTGGGGGGAGCGGGAAGGAGTACCTTGTAACCTTTACCTCCAAACACTGACAATGTCTTATAATGAAACAGATCAATAAAAGATTGCCTGTCTGTTGTTTCATCACCGTTTTCTGAAGTCACTGTAGTTTGTTGCTTTCATCAGAGTTCCAGTCCTCAGTAGTTTCAAAGTAGTTTTTATTTACATTAGGGTAAAAAGAAAGAATGCCAGAACAATGAGCTGTGTAAACGAGGTAAGGTACCTCAAGAAATCCAAATTTGTGGCTTTATGTAAGATTAGACAACATGAATTATGTCATTTCAGCAAACGTTAGCCTAAAGCATTGTTCCAGAGAACTATATTATTACAATAAATTACAATATATGAAAAGTACTACTTTAAAAACTGCTTTAGAATTATAGCCACATTTCTCTCTAGAAAAGGGTTTTATTAATGTATTTTGTATCACAGACTTCTCTGGCAGTTTGGTGAGGCCTATTAAATGTATAAAATCATATACGCAGAAATACAAAACAAATCAGTTACACTGAAATAAAATTATCAAAATTTTATTAAAGTTCAGAGGTCCTAAGTTAAGAACCTCTCTTTTAAAGAGAATCCTGTCACATCCTTTGAATATAATATCAGAAACTGTAGTCTGTAGGCTCAAAAAGTAGAAAACAACCTTCTTCAACACATTAAAATCTATTTGGAAAAGATGCTACTTAATCATCAGATTGCACTAGAATCCTTTAAGATCAAAATGTGATCATTACAGTAGGTACCCCCAAAGTGACATATCCTTTAAAAAGGACATTTTTAAAAACATAGCTAACTTAAGTTAGATGGGGAACCATGACGGCAGAGGAAAGGAAGCACAAACAATAGTGACTTCAAGTCAAACTCTCATCATTCCCCTGCAAACAACTTTAAAATAACTTGTCAATGGTCATTCCCCAACTGTTGAATGATCAAAGAATATGAACAGTTAGTTTTTTGAAACTTAAATTAAAGCAATCTATAGTCATATGATAAAATGCTGAAAATCACTGATTATATAAATGCAAATTAAAATAACTCTGAGGTACCATCTCACACCTATCAGATTAGCTAATACGACAGAAAAGGAAAATTACAAATGCTGGAGGGGATATGGAAAAATTGGTACACTAATGCACGATTGGTGGAGTTATGAACTGATCCAACCATTTTGGAGAGCAACTTGGTACTATGCTCAACAGGCTATAAAATCCTTTGATCCAGCAATACCACTACAAGGTCCATATTCCCAAGCAATCAAAGAAAAAGGAAAAGACCTATACATACAAAAATTTTTACAGCAGCTCTTTTTGTAGTAGCAAAGAACTGGAAACTGAGAAGATGTCCATCAACTGGGAAATGGCTGAACAAGTTGTGGTGTATGCTTGTGAAGGATTACTCTTGTGCTATATGAGATGACAAGCAGCATGCTTTCCGAAAAACCTTGGAAGATTACTGATGCAAAGTGAAGTGAGCAAAACCACGAAAACATGACACATAGTATCAACAATACTATACAATGATCAACTACACAATCAAGCTTTTCCCAGCAATAGAACAATCTAAGGCAATTCTAAAGGACTGATGGTAAAAAAGTGCTAGCCCCTCTGTCCCCTGCCCCAAGAAAGAACTGATGGGAGCCTGAATGGCGATCAAAAAAATACTTTTTTTTTTAACTTTTTTGTTTTTCTTGGGGCTGGTTTTTTTTGGTCTGTTTTCTTTCACAACATGGTTAATATTGCAATAAGTTCTGCATAACTGCACATATTTAATCTATACCAAATTGCCTGCCTTTTCAAGAAGGAAGAGGAGGGAGAGAATTTGAACTCAAAAATCTAAAAAAAAGAAAAAGATGTTAAAAATTGGTTTTACATGTAATTGGGGAAAAATAAAGTAAAATTTAAAACAAAAAGAGTAAAATTACTCATCAAACTGAACTACCCAACAAGAAGTCAGGATTAACAATCCCATACCATGTAGGAGTTTGGAAGGAGAAGTTTGTGACACTCAGGTGGAGGCTGGACTGCTCCAGCTCAGCACAGCAAAACATCAGCTGTGGGGTCTTGGAGCTTGTGGCAGCAGGGACTGCAGCAGCAACAGTTCTGAGAGCTATCACTACTGAGAGATGGTAGGACAAGTAGTCAGAAAGAGATTACAGGGACCCCCTGTGTAGTCCCTGGGCTCAGCACTGTCCACTACCCAGTTCTAGATCACAGTTCCTAGACAGGGAGAAGAGTCTGTAGTCACAGAGGAGTAGGGTCCCTTCAAAGGCAAAGGGAAGAGCACTGGCACTAGTGGTTGCAAGAGAACAGAGGGTCTTCCAAGATAAGAACACAGAGCAGTGACTACATCTCTGCCCAGATCATACCACCAGAACTAGCTATAAGAACACCAGGGCAAAAAAGCCAGAACTTGGGACAACGATCACCCCTATCCCAACCCCCCCTCAAAGGTGAGGTGAGCCCAACTCTAACATAAAGCTCAAAATCATGAAATAGGTGGGAAAATGAGCAAACAACAAAACAAGAATCTCAACCATAAAAAGCTACTATGATGGCAAGGAAGCTCAAGTCACAAACTCGGAAGAAGGCAAAAATGTGACAGCATCTATAATGAAGCCTCAAAAGATAAAATTCAGCTAAAGAACTAAATGCCCAACAAGAATCCCAAAAAGAACTTAAAAGATTTTTAAAATGGCAAAAAAAATTTTTTTTAATAATCAAAAGTGATCCTCTGTCACTGTGGTTAAAGTAAAGAGTGAGGGGCAGAGCCAGGTGGCAGAGTAAAGGCAGGAACTCACCTGAACTCTTCCAACATCCCCTTCCAAACAACTTTTAATTGTGACATTGGGGTAGTGGTTCAAAGTGGGAATAATATACATACTCAGTTGGGTACAGAAATATATCTTACCCTACAGGGAAGTAAGTGGGAAAGGGGATAAGAGAAAGGGAAGGGGAAGATTAAGGGAGGGAGGGGTCAAAAGAAAAACACACTTTTGAAAAGGGACAGGGCAAAAAAGAGAGAGAAGGACAAACAGGGGAAAATAGGATGGAGGGAAATACATAGTAATTGTAACTGTGAGTGTGAATGGGATATACTCATCAAACAGAAGCAGATAGCAAGATGGATTAAAAACCAGAATCCAACAATATGTTGCTTACAAGAAAAACATTTGAAACAGAGAATGAAAATAAGAAGGTGGAGCAGAATCTATTATGCTTCAGCTCAGGTTAAAAAAAGTAGAGGCAGGAATCATGATCTCAGACAAAGCAAAACAAAAATAGACTTAATTAAAAGACATAAGCCACAGACAATGTAATAGTATCAGTACTAAACATATGCAACAAATTGGTATGACATCCAAATTTTTAAAGTAAAAGTTAAATGAGTTATAGGAAGAAATAATAAGACACTACTGAGGGAATTAAACTTTCCCTTCTCAGAAGTAGATAAATTTAGTCATAAAATAAAGATGAAAGAAATTAAAGAGAATTTTAAAAGAAGTTAGATATGATAGATTTCTGGCACTTTCACAAAAATTAACCATGTATTAGGGCATTAAAACATCACAATCAAATGCAAAAAAGCAGAACTATTCAATGCATCCTTTTCAGACATACTGGACTAGAAATTACATTCAACAAAGGGCCAAGGAAATATAAATTTAAAATTAACTGAAAACTAAATAATTTAATCTCAAGAAAGAGTGGGTCAAAGAAAAAAAATCATAGAAACAATCAATAATTTCATTAAAGATAATGAGAACAATAAGATAACATGAAAATTTATGGGAAGTAACCAAAGCAATACTTAAAAGAAAATTTCTCTCTCTAAACACTTATATCAATGAAATAGAAAAAATGCAGATTAATGAATTGGGTATGCAATTAAAAAATTAGAAAAAGAACAAACTGAAAATATCAAATTAAACACAAAATTGGAAATCTTGAAAATCAAAAGAGAGATTAATTAGATTCAAAGTCAGAAGGCTGTAGAACTAATAAATAAAGCTAGGAGCTAGTTTTATGGGGGAAAAAAGTCAATAATGAAACATAAACCACTGATCGGTGAACTGAATTTTTTTCCTTTTTTTTTTGTTTTGGGTTAATTACACTGTAAAAAGAAAGAAAACCAATTGCCAGGGTCAAAAGTGAAAAGGGTGAATTTACCACCAGTGAAGAGGAAATTCAGGCAATTCTTAAGAGTTTTTTTTTACCAAGTTTATGCCAATAAATCCTACAATCTAAGTGAAAGGAATATTTACAAAAATGTAAATTTTCCAGATTAATAGAAGAGGAAACAGAATACTTAAATAACCCTACCTTAGATGGGGAAACTGAACTAGCCATAAATTAGCTCCTTAAGAAAAATCTCCAGGAGCAGACAGATTCACAAAATAAATTCTACCAGTCATTTAAAGAACAATTCATTCCAATGCCATATACGCTATCTGGAAAAATAGGCAAAGAAGGAGTCCTGCCAAATTCCTTTAAATATAGTGCTGATACATGAACGAGGAACAGCAAAAACACAGAAAGGAAACTACCGACATGAATGAATGCTGATGCCAAAGTGTTCCATACTAGCAAGGACATGTGTATGACTAGCTGGGATTTCTACCAGTAAACCAGGTTCAATATTAGGAAACTCTAAACATAATTAACCAGAGCTAACATAACCAATAAAAAGAACATGATGATCTCCAAAGATGCAGAAAAAGCTCTGGACACAATGGAACAGCCATTCCTATTTAAAAAACAAACAAACCAACCTAGAAAGTAAAGGGAAAAAATGGCACCTTTCTCAAAGTGATAAAATATTATCTGTCTATAACCAAGAGCAAGCATTATCTGTAAGGAGTAAAGACTTCTCAAAAAGTCTTCTCAGTAAGATCAGAGGGGATTCAAGGATGTCTGTTATACAACTATTACTCAATATTGTATTAGAAATTTTAGTTGTAGCAACAAGAGAAGAAAGAGAAATCCGAGGAATCAGAACGTCAATGGGGAAACAAAACCATCACTTTCTGCAGTCAATATCAAGGTATACTTAGGGAACTCTAGACAATCAACTGAAAAGCTAGCTAAAACAATTAACAACTTTAGCCAAGTTGCAGGATATGAAATAGATGTACATAAATTATCAGCATTTCTCCATCACCAATAACCTAGCAGGAAGAAATCAAAGGAAAAATTTCAATATAAAATATTTGGGTATCCATCTGCCAAGACAAACCCGGGAATTATGTCAAGACAATCTCCTTTCCCACAAATAAAGACAGATCTAAACAACTGGAAAACATTAATTACTCACGGGGAGGCTGAAAACCAATCAAAATGGCAATTTTACCTAAACTAATTTACTTAATCAGTTTACTAATCAAACTACCAAAGAATTTTTCTATTTAGCTAAAAAAAAATTAACAAAATTCATCTGCAACAACAAAAGATCAAGGTAATCAATGAAAATAAATGTGATGAAAGTTGACCTAGAAGTATCAGATTTCAACTATATTACAAAGCAGAAAAATATTCATTTTAAACAGAATTCTACTCCAATAAGATGATATGGATGTCTTGTGAAATTCATTATGACATTTTATCTAATTTTTTTAAATCACTTCATCACACTTTTCTTTCTTTATTACTAACACCATGCATTTAAATGAAGGTGCCAGTTCATTTAATTCTTTATATTTCTAAAATACATTTTAGTGATGTATTCCCCACATCATTGCCAACTAACTCAGCTCTGCTGGCAGAGAGGAACTTATATTTTCACAACCAAAACATTTTTGGATTTAAAAATCAGAGATAAGCATCTTTAAGCTTTTACGTTAGAAGAAAGACATCTTCTCTGGAATCCTGAAATTCTTTTAGTTTCCTCCCCTGTAAAAACCAATACAAATTATACAAAATTCCTTTACCATAAAGAATACTTTTCAAAATTAGGCAAAAGGAAATATAGACCATGATAAAAAATGTACTAGATGCTGTGGAGGACAAAAGACATTATCAAAGGATTCCTTATGAAGCAGTTTACGGTTCAGGTACTACAGGTATACCTTATGATTCAGGTATTACTGAACCTAGACTAATTAGAATGAGAAAGTAGGCTAAAACTTCAGTTTGAGAAATAGTAAAATCCCAAGTTAAATCAAATCTTTTGTTAGCTAATATGAACTTGGAAAACAAGAGTAGAACATTATGTTTTTTACTATCTGAATCAAATACATTTGTGTTCTACCTATTACCATGTGAACAGAACCTCAGGAAATGAGAAAGAAGGAAATATTTCATTTCCTAACTGCATCTTTTCATCTTAAAGGGATCATCTTAAATTTGCCACACTCAAAACATGCCTAAAATCTACAATTAATCTTAATAATCTCATCAAAGACTTCAGCAACTCTTTTATAATAATGTTAGAGAAAACTCAAGGAATATTTTTCTAGTCATAAAAGTACAATCAATAGATACAGTGCTGGGCCTGGAGTCAGGAAGACTCACCATCCTGAGTTCAAATCCAGCCTCAGACACTTACTAGCTGTGTGATCCTGGTCCAGTTACTTCACCCTGTTTGTCTCAGTCCCTCAACTGTAAAATGGACTGAAAAATGAAATGGCAAACCACTCCAAGTGGTGCTAAGTCACAAAAAGTTGAACATGACTAAAACAACCAAACAACAACAAATTTTAAACTACCAGAAAGCAAGAGTCATAAAAATATGCTTCCTTACCTCATTTTCTCCACACTAGGTTTAGCTGGTGTCCCACTGGCTGATGAAAATCCATTATCACTGTCTGAGGAATCCCCAAACCTTCGAGAGATCCAATCCCTTAGTGGTCTGTGAAAATAATTGTAGCTTTTATCTTTCAATTATTAGAATTATAGCATGTAAAGCCTATATTTTAAATACCAAAAACATACTTGATAAAGGGAATGGCCATGAAGAACTTGTTAGGTGCCAAACCAAGTTTTGACTTTGGGGTCATGTCATTTCTATGGCAAGGTAATTTCTCAATTGAGAACCAATCAATATTCTGAAAGAGAGTAAAAAAAATTCCTTTTTTTAATAAGTCAAATACAGCTGAGATTGAAGAAGTAGCAGTACCAACCTAGAGTTTGCTAATCTTTATATAAAAGTAATCCTGTACTCTATTTTTTTTAACTACTCTGTACCAAAAAAAAAAAAAAGCACTGGCATTTGGTAGAAACACATAAATATTTTCACTTGCTATATACCCGAATCTCTCTTCTGGTTTTGGGATTGAATTTTGTATCCTTTGGAATTCCTGGGATGATGTACAAACGAGCTAGTTGGTCATTGATTCTCAGTTCAATGTAATCATCCTTGCAAATGTAATCTCTGATATCAAAACCAGTTTCTTCAAATACCTAAAAGTTAAAAAATTTAGAAATATTTAAATTCAACCACAACATATTTTGTAAAAATGTATTCATTTTATAAACAAGTCATTACTATAAAATACCTACATAATGTTTTTAATAAAGTCTTTTTCACTTCACCTTCGAATTCATACTTGAACCTGTAGATTTACAGTGACTGGATCAGGATATATTTAAATAACACTACATAGCAGTGCTCAACCAGTGTACAAAGCTACTCTAAAAACACATTATGAATTCACCAGGAGCTGGAGCTTCCTCAAAATCTGGGCTATCACTTCTCCCTTACATGGTCTACTGCAGAAGCCACTATTATGGCTATGCATTCACTCTAGGGATAGGTAGATAGCGCAGTGGACAGAGTGCTGAGCTTCAAGTCAGGATGACCTGAGTTTAAATAAGGCCTCAGACTGGATGACCCTGAATGACCTGGGCAAGTCATTTAATCCTGTTTGCCTCAGTTTTCTCATCTCCAAAATGAGCTGGAGAAGAAATGCCAAACCATATCTTTTCCAAGAAAAATCTCAAAAAGGGTCACAAAGAGTTGGACACAACTGAAAACGACTAAACAATTCATTCTTTCCCTTCCCTTCTCCACTTGCCTAAATAAAACACTCATTGTGTGTTTTCTAAGCTGAGTCCCAACATCCTTTGAAGCTGAAGCATAATTTTTGCTGATCTTAAGTTATTAAATCTCTTATTTGCAGATTTATCACTAGATGAACATCAAATCTGAATTAAAACCTATAAAATCACAAGCTCTTTATGACACTGATCCATGAAACAAACAGGTGAGAATATTAACAATTTCCACCTATAAAACATTAAGGTTTGCAGGGTACTTTACATATTATCTCATTTGATACGTATAACAATCCCATGAAGGGGATATTATCATTTTAGAGAAGAGGAAATCGAGCCCGAGGGAAAGAGAAAGTATAGGAGAAATACATGCACTTGATCTATATAGCTACACCGTGAAATGGTTGGGAGAATCAAGTGAAGACAAACAGCTTTATAAATAAACATAATCCATTCTGTTTTCTGGTCAATGTCCTCCTGTGTCCTCCTGCATTACTTGCAGGACTAGTCACTGAAGCTTCTAAATTCTGAGGACTTGCTAAAGGATACTTCATCCTTTCTATTCTTCAAGGACTTATGAGTAAATCTGTACAATTTCAGTTAATTGTTCATGTTTATTTCACTTATGTTTCATGTGCAGTATCTAACTTGGTTATTCTATTAAATTCCTTGATTTTTAAAAATTAAATGTTTTATTAAGTGTTCTATCCACTATCCCACCCACTGCCTCTAGAATAATTATTCCTTCTCCATCATGGGATGGGGGGTAAGTTAGGCATGTGGTACTGCTGTGATCTGGAAAATCTGAATAAAATTTTTTGGCCCTTCCTTCAGACCAGAGAAGAAGTCTGAATTTTTTTTCTCTTATGAGGTGTTTATAGTACCTTACTAAAAAATTTGAGTTAAGAATTAGGTCACAGGCATATATTTCATGCATTTCTGAGTTTCTAAACTTTTTCTGTGCCATCTGCTGGTCTTTGCATGCTGTCTTGTTGCATGTAGCTTCTGTAAAACTCTCCCCCCAAATTCCCATTTACAGTAATTTCTCATGCCAGTCCATGATATATCAAAACCATAATGGGGAAAGTCACAATGTTGAAGGGATAACTGTATTTATATATTTGTATGCCTCTGGAATACTTATAGCAGCTTTTTGTTAATAACCCCCAAATGGAAACTAAGTATGTGCCCTACTGGGATAGCTAATTATGACATATGAATGTAATGGAATATTATTATGCTGTAAAAATGATGACAATGAACTGTTTCAGAGGAAACCAGATAAACCTCTAAGAACTGATACAAAGTTGAAGAAGTAATACTGAAACAATTTATACAATATCATAGAGAAAAACATCTTTGTAAGACTTTAAAATTCTAATCAACTCAATGATAAATCATGAGTCCAAAAGAACAAAGATGAAACATGGCATAAAGTGACACATTTTTAGACATGGCCAATGTAGGAATTTGTTTTGCCAGACTATGCAGCTATGTATTAAAAGCTTCATTTTTGGGTTTTTATTTTTTATTTGTTGGAGGAGCGGGAAAGAAGAAGGGAGTGTAAGAGGCAGATTAAGTATTTTAAAAAACAAGGCATGTCATACACATTTATTGCAACATAATTCATTGTTATGCAATGACTGAATTAAAACTGAGAAACTGAACCAAACAGCTAAAAAAGAACTATGAAAATACACTACATCATCCTACTACTAAAAAAAAAATCATTTCAATGAACTGTTTGTTGATATTACTGTTATTGAGAATGAATGAGAAATATTTATTGAACAAAATAATGTACTAAGTATAGGGGATTTGAAGTAGACATCACTTGTATTTTAACTCACTATGTTGCTAAGACATATAATGTGTAATAAATCATAAAAAATTATTCTAGACATGTCAATAAACACTGGTGTCCATTCTTAAACAACAAAGATGAAGCAAGAAGATCAGTAAGGATGGAAGTACTAAAGTTTTATACCCATGAACCCTATCTTCTCAACCATTCTAGAATTCCAAGCTTTCCTGGGATTCTTTTGTCTTTTGGGCTGGAATGCTGAAGCAGACTCTGTTGGGCAATTAATCATAACTGAATAATCTTTGAATTTTCCAACTGAAATGCTACTTCAGTAATTGCAGTAACAAAACTACAGTATAATATAAACAGTCAAATAAAAATGACAAAAAGCCCAAATTAAGGTAAGAAAAATCCATGCCATAAAAGAAGGCAAAAGACGAAAGGATAACAGGGTAAGAGATTCAGAGCTTGAAGGAACTTAAAGGCTATGGAGTCCAACCCCCCACATTTTACAAATAAGAAAACTGAGGTACAGAGGTAATGACTTGCCCAAAGTCACACATTTAGTAAGTATGAGGCAGAATTTGATGACAAATGTTCCTGACTCTAAGTCCATCCACTAGACAAGCTACTTCTTATAAAAAACAAAGTGCTGTGGAATCAAAATATACGTCATAGGGGTACTTAACATCCAAATTCGATTACTGTTAAAGTACATAAGGAATAAAAACAATACAACTAAAAACTACCAAGAAATTCTACTTACATATTCTTGGGAAAAATTATTTAATCTCTCTAGGCCTCAACTTTTTCAGCTGTAAAAGGAGTGAATTGAACTAGATAACCTCCAAAGTCCCTTCCAGTCCCAAATACATGTCCCCAGCAATTGAGCTGTACAGTGGACTGGAAAGAGCAATGGCTCAGAAGTCTGAGAACCAGGATTCAAATCGCACTTCTGCCACTACTTCAAGAAGTGTGAGTTCACTTAACCTCACTGGGCCTCAGCTTCCTAAACTACAGAATGAACTATATTACTCTCCAGCTCTAGATCTATAATTCCATAAAAGTTTGCTTACTGAGCTGAAAAATCAACTGGTTCAATTCAAAAGATACAACAGTACCACCAAGTGGCAAAAATACATATTGCTATTGTAGGATTAAAGAATACATATTTTTCAGCAAGCCACAGTACCTTTAGAAAAAAATGTCCCAGGGCATAAAATCTGTTCTGCCTCAGCCTCTCTGTTGACCTCCAATTTCATATCTCCAATTGTGTTTCAGACATCTTTAACAGGATGTCCAGGAGATACCTTAAACTCAACACTTTCATTACCTCTAAATATTCTCCTTATCCTATTATTGTCCAGGGCGATGCCATCCTCCTAGTTCCTCAGGCTCACAACCTAAGAGTAAACCTGGTTTCCTCACTATCTCTCACCTTCCACAGCCAATGTGTTACCAAGGCTTGTCGACTTCATCTTGGCATAATTTCTCCTACATGCCCCCTTCTCTACGCTGACACTGCCACCCCTGTGGCACACACCCCTATCACTTCACACCTGGACTAATTCCTGCTGGTTGGTGTGACTACCTGAAGACTCTCCTCACTCCAATCTATCCTCCATTCAGCCACCAAAGTGGCTTTCCTTTAGGTCTGACACTAGTCTAACCATGTCATTTCCCTACTCAATGAACTCCTGTGGCTTCCAATTGCTTCCATGATCAAACACAAAAACTCTGACTGGCATTTAAAGTTATTCATAACCTAGCCCCCTCCTATCTTTCCAGTATTTTCATATCTTACTTCCCACTGTTAGACCCAGTGACACTGATTTCCTTGTTCTTTGTTTTGGCTCTTCCTGGATTAGCTATCAGCAGCATATTTATGTCATAAAAGGAATTTGATAGGATCCCTTTGCCTATTTTCCCTAAGTTTATATGGTATTGGAATTAATTGTTCTTTAAATGTTTGGTAGGATTCACTTGTAACTCCATCTGGCCATAGGGATTTCTTCTTAGGGAGTGCATTGAGGGTTTATTTCTTTTTCCACATTTGGGTTGTGTTCTATTTCCTCTTCTGTTAATCTAGGCAATGTACATTTTTGTAAATATTCATCCTTTTTACTTAGATTGTCAGATTTAATGGCATATAGTTGGGCAGAATAGCTCTTAATTATTGCTTTAATTTCCTCTTCACTGATGCTAAGTTCACTCATTTCCTTTCTGATACTGATATTTGGGTTTTTTTTTAAATCAAATTAACCAATCATTTATCTATTTTGTTGCAGTTTTTTCCATAAAACCAGCTTAGTTTTATTAGTTCAACCATTTCCTTACTTTCAACTTTATTAGTCTCTCCTTTGATTTTTCAGAATTCCCAATTTTGTGCTTAATTGGGGATTCTTAATTAGTTCTTTTTCTAGTTTTAGTTGCATGATCAATTCATGGATCTGTTTTCTCCATGTCAGCACTTAGAGATATAAATTCTCCCCTAAGTACTGCTTTGTCTGTATCTCATAGAATTTGCTGCTATCATTCTCTTTGATGAAATCACTGTTTCTATGATTATTCTCTGACCCATTCTTTACAATTATTTAGTTTCCACTTAATTTTTAATCTATCTTTCTTAAATGTAATTTTATTGGATCATGATCTGAAAAGGATACATTTAATATGCCTTTCTGAATTTGTGAGGTTTTTATGCTCTAATATATGTTCAATTTTTGTGTAGGTGCCATGTACTGCTAGGAGAAAAGGTATATTCACTTCTGTTCCTATTCAGTTTTCTCCCGAGGTCTAGCATAACTTTTCTAAAATTCTATTCACTTCCTTAACTTCCTTCTTGTTTATTTTGTGGTTAAAGAAAGAGGCAAAAGTTGAGTTTCCCCACCAGTATAGTTTTACTGTTTCCTCCTGTAGCTCACTGGACTTCTCCTTAAGAAATCTGGATGCTCCACCTTCTAGTGCATATATGTTTAGTACTGATATTGTCTCAGGTACTTTTTAGCAAGATGTAGTCACCTTGTCTCTTTTTAATTAAAAGACATCTATTTTTGCTTTTGCTTTGTCTGAGATCATGATTGCTACCTGCATTTTTTTTTACTTCAGCTGAAGCATAATATATTTTGCTCTAGCCTTTTATCTTTACTCTGTGTATGTCTCTGCTTCAAGTGTGTTTCTTGTAAACATCCTAGGACTTTTTAAATCAATTCTACAATCTACTTCCATTTTATGGGAGCATTCATCCCATTCATATTCACAGTTATGATTATCACCGTGTATTTCCCTCCATCCTATTTTCCATCATTTATACTTTTATCTCTCGCTCCTTTTAACCTGTCCTTCCTCACCAGTGCCTCTCTTAATGGGCAATTCTTTTTGCTTGTCCCTTACCAGAGACAATTATCAATACTAAACATACATGCACTAAAAAGTGGAACATCCAGATTTCTAAAGGAGAAGTCCAGCGAGCTACGGGAGGAAACAGTAAAACTATACTAGTGGGGAACTCCAACTTTTGCCTCTTTCTTTAACCACAAAATAAACACGAAAGAAGTTAAGGAGGTGAATGGAATTTTAGAAAAGTTATGCTTGACCTCTGGAGAAAATTAAGTAGGAACAGAAAGGAATACACCTTTTCTCCCAGTAGTATATGGCACCTACACAAAAACTGAACATATACTAGACCATAAAAAATAGGTCTTTTACACCTCTTCATGTGATATAACTTATCCCATTCTGTCTCTCCCTTCCCTCTTCTCTCAATGCAGTACTCTTAATTTTGTTTTTCATTCTCCTATCAAAATACCCATGCCCTCAGTCCATACATATATTCCCTCTAACTGCCCTATCAGAGATACCTACAGTGCTTGAGAGTTACAAGAACCATCTTCCTGTTGGGATATAAACAATTTAACTATTGACTAACTTATGTTATCTTCTTTCCTGTTTAATTTTTTATTCTTCTCTTTAGTCGTGCATTTGAAAATAGGATTTTCTGTTCAGCTCCGGTCTTTTCATCAGGAATGTTTGAAAGTCCCCTATTTCATTGACTAAGCTTTTCTGGGTAGTTGATTCTTGGTTGTAATTCAAGCTCTTGTGCTTTCTGGACTATCATATTCCAAGACTTCCAATACTGTAACATAGCAGCTGCTAATCCTGTGTAATTCTGACTGTGACTCCTTGACATTTTAATTGGCTTTTTTCTGGCTACTTATAGTATTTTCTCCTTGACCTAAGAGTTCTGGAATTTGGCTATAATACTCCTTAAAGTTTTCATTTTGGGATCCCTTTGAGGAAATAATCAGTAGATTCTTTCAATGACTATTTTACCTGCTATTCTAGGATATTAGAAGAGTTTCCCTTGATAATTTCTTGAAAGATGCTGTCTAGGCTTTTTTTGGAAGGGGTGGGGGGAAGAGATCATGGCTTTCAGATAGTCCAATAATTCTTAAATGATCTCTCCCGCATTTATTTTTCAAGTCAGATGTTTTTCCACTGAGGTATTTTACATTTTCTCCTCTTTTTTCATTCTTTTTATTTTGATTGATTCTCAAGGTCTCAGAGTCATTGGTTTCATCTTGACCTATCTTAATTTTTAAGTAATGACTTTCTTGAGTGAACTTTGGTACCTCCTTTTCCATTTGGCCAATTCTACTTTTACGGAGTTATTTTTGTTCAGTGAATTTTTTACAGCTTTTTCCATTTTTTTGTGCTTCTTTTACCAAGTTGTTCCCTCTTTTTTATGGTTCTCTTGTATAATTCTAATTTTTTGCCCCAATTTTTCTTCTACCTCTCTTACTTGATTTTTAAAATCCTTTTTCAGCTCTTCCAGGAGGACTTTTGGGCCTGAGACCAATTCCTATTTCTCTTGAGTCTTCACATGTAGGTGTTTTGACACTGCTGTCCTCTTCTGCATTTGTATTTTGATCTTCCCTGTCACTAAAGTAGCTTTCTATGGTCAGGACTTTTGGGGGGGGTTGTTTTTTGCTCATTTTCCAGCCTATTTCATGATTTTTAAAGTTGAGTTCTCCTCCTGAGGTACAGGGGGCACTGTTCCAAGTTTCTTGCATCCAAAGCCAAGGACCTAGTCACTAGCTTGCTGGGTCAGGGCCTTCAGGGCTGGAGGTTCACCTGCTGTGCTGAGGTCAACTTTCCTAGTTGTTCCTGCTGTACAAGGCCTCTTTCTTGTAATCAAAATTATCTATCTTATCTCCTGTAATCCTCTCATTTTGTCATGTATTTTTCTGTTATCCATAGATCTGACAGGTAATTTGTTCCGCGTTCCACTGATTTGCTTATGAGACCATCCTTTATGGCTAAATCATGTATCCATTTTGACCTTATCTTGGTAATGCTGAAATGTTGGTCTATGCCTACCTAGTTCCTGCCCAAAATTTCTGTCCCCCCCCCAGTTTTTCTTTTATCAAATAGTGAGTTCCTACCACAACAGCTCAAATCTCTTGAGTTTACCAAATATTAGGTTGCTGTACTCATTTACTTCTGTATTTTGTGTACCAAATCTATTCCACTGATCAACAACTCTATTTCTTGTCCAGTATTAGATTGTTTTGATGATTACCACTTTGTAGAATACATACTTTGAGATCTACTACTAGTAGGCTGTCTTCCTTCACTTTTTATTGGTTGTCTTGATATCCTTGAAAGTTTATTCCATCAGATAAATTTTATTATTTTTTCTACTTCCATAAAATAAATCTGTGATAGTTTGGTTGGTAGAGTACAGAATAAGCACATTAACTTAAGTAGAAACTGTCATTTTTATTATAGTGTCTTAGCCAATACAAGAGCAACAAATATTTCTCCAATTATTTAGATGTTATTATTTTGCAAAAACTATTTTGTAATAATGTTCCTAGAGTTCCTGGGTGTGTCTTGGCAAGTAGACTTTAAAGTATTTTGTAATATGTGCAGTTATTTTAAATGGAATTTATCTCCATCAAGTGGGTTCTGCTGGTAATATATAGAAATGTTGATGGGTTTATTTTATAACCTACAACTTCACTGAATTTGCTTTGATTAGTTTGTGAGTTGATTATTTATATCAATTTGTCATATGCAAAAAAAAGCGAGTTTTGTTTACCCATTGCCTATTCTGATATCTTCAATTTCTTTTTCCTGTCTTATTGCTGTAGCCAGCATTCCAAGTATGATATTTAGTAATAATGGTGAGGATGGATATACTTGCTTCACCTCTAAAAACATATTTTCATGTCAGTCATGTTGTGAAAGAAACAATGACAAGAAGAAAAGGAAAATTAAGAAAGATTATGCTTTGATCTACATTTAAACTTCATCAATTCTTTCTCTGGAGATGGATAGCTTTTTCATCATAGGTGCTTTGGAACTGTCTTGGATCACTGTATTACTGAGAATACCTTAGTTCTTCACAGTTAATCATCACACTATATTACTGTTACTGTTCTTCTGACTTCACTTTGTATCAGTTCATATAAGTCTTTCCAGATTTTTCTGAGAGCATCCGGCTAGTCATTTCTCATATTACAATCCCATTCCATCACAATCGTCTACCACAACTCGTTCAGCCATTGCCCAAATGATGGGCATCCCCTCAATTTTCACCACTACTAAAAGAGCTGCTATAAAAATTTTTGTACATGTGGGTTTTTCCTTTTTGTTTTTATCTCTTTGGGATACAGACCTAATAGTGTTATCTTAGTCAAAATATATGCATGGTTTTATAGCTCTTTGGACATAATTTCAAATTGCTCTCCAGAATGGTTGGATGAGTTCACAACTCCATAAGCAGGGCACCAGTTTCAATTATCCCACAAGCCCTCTGATGTTTGTCACTTTCCTTTTCTGTCATATTACCCAATCTGATAGGTGTCAGGGGGTAGGTAAGAATTATTTTAGTTTACAGTTCTCTAATAAACAGTAATTTTAGGCATTTTTTCTTATAACTATAGATACTTTTGATTATTTCATCTGGGAGGTGCCTGTTCATATTCTCTTAACATTTGTTAATTGGGGAATGGCTTTTATTTTGACAAATTTGATTCAGTTCATGTAATTTTAACTTAATTGGGAAGATCTTTCCCATTCATTAATAAGCCCATGTGACCTACCTGGATCACATGGAAGTCTGAGTCACATGGAGCCAGCGAGAGGAGCTTGCTGAAAGGATGGAGCACGAAGAGGCGTAGCTATAGCAGAGCTGAGAGAAAGTTAGTCATGACAGCAATCAGAACTAGGAAGAATGCAGGCAAACAGGCGGCTGGCTGGTGTGAAAGAGCTTGTTTGTGATTTGTTTAAGGGAGCTGGTTTGCGGGAAGCCTAGCAAGGGGAAGGCTTGGGGATGGAATTGCCCTCTGCATTGTTATTGTGCATAGATTTTTGATACTATAATGGATTTGGCTTTCTGGTGTTTGAATAAATGTTTTGGTTCTGTCTTCCATGGAGAGTCTGTTATATTTTGAGATTCAGAATTCTGTGGGGAAATTTCATGGCTGCGATAGGCGCTGTGAATATTACATTATTGCTACAGTTCCCTATGTTTGAGAAATGTGGCCTTTTATCAGAGAAACTTGCTGTAATTTGTTTTGTTATGATTACTATGTATTTCCCTTCACCCTACTTTCTCATTTATCCTACTCTCTCTTGCCTTTCACTGTCTATCTTCAAGCATTTTGTTTCTATTGCCTCACCCAATCCATCCTCCCTTTTATCAGCTCCACTCCTCTTCTCCCTCCTAGTTTCCTATGTGGTAAGATTTCTATATCCAATTGAGTGTATATTATTCCTTCAGACAATTCCAGAAAATATAAGGTTCACTCTCTCCCCTCAACTTCCCCCACACTGTAAAAGCTCTTTAATACCTCTTATATGTCAGATAGTTTACCCCATTCTATGTCTTCCTTTCCGCTTCTCCCAGTGCAATCTTCTTTCCCATCCCTTAATTTTTTTAGATATTATCCCATCATATTCCATTCACACCCATGACCTGTATATATGCTCCTTCTAATTGCCCTAATAATGAGAAAGTTCTTAGGAGCTACAAGTATCATCTTCCTATGTACAAATGTAAACATTTTCTTTCATATTTTCCTTTTTATGCTTCTCTTGAGTATTGTATTTGAAAGTCAAATTTTCTATTCAGCTTGAGTCTTTTCATCAGAAATGCTTGAAAGTACTCTATTTCAGTGAATATCCAATTTTTCCCCTTAATACTTATATCCAGTTTTGCTGGGGAGGTTATTCTTGGTGATAACCCTAGCTTTTTTGTCCTTTGGAATACCATAATGTAAGCCCTCCATTACTTTAATTTAGATGCTGTTAAATCTTGTGTGATCCTGACTATGGCTCTTATGATTTCTGAATTGTTTCTTTCTGGCTGCTTCCAAAATTTTCTCCTTGACCTGGGAGCTCTGAAATTTGGCTATAATATTCCCAGGACTTTACATTTTGGATTCTATTACAGGAAGTGACCAGGGGATTCTTCCAATTTCTATTTTACTCTCTGACTCTAAGATAACAGGGTAGCCTTCTTTGACAATTTCTTAAAAAACTGTGTGTAGGCTTTTTTTTTTTTAAAATCACATCTTTCAGGTAGTCCAATAATTCTTAAATTACCTCTCCTGAATCTATTTTCAAGTCAGTTGTTTTTCCAATGACATATTTCATACTGACTTTTATTTTTCCATTTTATTGCTATCTGTCTTGATGGTTTCTTGATAGCTCATGAAGTCAGCACTTTCCATTTGGCCAATTCTAATTTTTAAGGAATTATTTCTTCATTGAGCTTTTCAATCTCCTTTTCATTTGGCCAATTCTACTTTTTAAGGAGTTCTTTTCTTCAGTGAATTTTTGTGCCTCTTTTCCCATGTGACCAATCCTACCTTTTAAGTTCCTGTGTTTTTTTGTGCCTCAAACCATTTGGTCTACTCTATTTTTTTAGGTGTCAGTTTCTTCAGTATTTTTGGTGTCTCCTTTACCAAGCTGTTGATTTTTTTCATGATTTTCTTTCATCACTCTCATTTCTTTTCCCAATTTTTATTCTACCTCTCTTATTTGAAGTGCTTCCAGAAATTCTTTTTGGGTCTGAGAACAGATCCATTTTTCTATGAGGCTTTGGTATAACAGTTTTGACTTTGTTTTCTTCAGAGTTTAATCTTCCCTGTCACCACAGCAACGTCCTATGATCAGATTCTTTTTTTGTTTATTCTTTTTTCCAGTCTATTCACTATTACCTTTATTTTTAAGTTGGGCTCCACTGAATGGAATGGGGGAGAGAGGAGGGACACATTATTCCAAGCTTAAGGGTTTTGTGCAGCTGTTCTCAGAGCTTATTTTAAGGGTCTGTAAGTTTTCAGTTCTTCCAAGGTGGTATGATGGGCCTTGGGTACCATCTTTTGACCGAGTCCAAGTTTTACACAACAAATCTTCCTACGGGGATTTTTTCTGTGAAATTGGGATTCAAAGGGCCACACATAAGGTCCTAGGTGGACCCATGTGAAGCCCTAGATTCCTCAACCCTGATCTAAGGAGAGATGTAATTACTATTCTCCTGGCCTTGCTTTGGTCTGTGAGTGACCACAAGCACTCTTTTCTGCCCTGTAACAATAACCAGGGTTCCTCCTCCCCTACAGCCACAAGCTCTGGTGTGTTAGTGTTCCTCCTCACCTTGGCACTGTGACCCTGGACTGCACCCACCTGCTTATGGGCAATGCAAGAGTCTTGTACCCAGTGCTAGCCACAGAACCATGGTAATCTCTCTGACCCTGTCTGTGTGCTGAAAATTCCAGAAGCCAGCCCTGATGCAATCATCACCAAAACTGGCTGGTGGTTTGCTAGAACGCACCACTCTCACTCCAGTAGAACGACCTCTATTGCCACCCTTCTAAGTTCTCTTGGTCTGGCAAGTTATTTATGGGTTCTGCTGCTCCAGAATTCATTTTGAGGTGCTGTTTAGAGAAGAGTTTGGGAGAGCTCAGGCAAGTCATTCCCTTTTCTCTGCCATCTTGGTTCTGCACCCAAATAAATAACACTTCATTTTAAGAAAAGCTCCATTTATTCTTATACTTTCTAGTATTATTTTTTTAAAGGAATAGGTACTGTATTTTGTCAAAAGTTTTTTTTCTCTGTTTGATATGTTTGTGGGGTTTTTTGTTTGTTTTTGATATGGTCAACTGTTTATAATTTTCTTTATATTAAACTAGCCCTGAATTCCTAATATAAATCCCATCTGGTGCATGATCTTTGTGATATGTTGCTGTGATCTCCTTGCTAGTGTTTTACTTAAAAATTTTTTCATCAATATTCGTTAGGGAAATTGATCTATAGTATTCTTTCTGTTTAAGTTTCAACTTAAATATTGAAATAATAACAATTAATTAAATAAATAATTAAATAGTTGAAATAAACTTTACAGTTTAAGTTTCAACAGAGTTCATAAGTCTTTCAAAGTTCATTATCTTTACAATACTGTGGTGATTGTATAAACTGTTCTGGTTCTGTCCACTTAATTTTGCATCAATTCACCCAAGTCTTCCCAGATTTTTCTGATGATATCTCTCTGGCACATTCATATAACAACTTCTTTAGCCACTCCCTTATCAATGGGCATCCTCTCAGTTTCCAATTCTTTGCCACCATAAAAATATTTTTTAAACATATGGGTGTCATTTTATTCTTTCTTTTACTTTTTTGGAGTATAGACCTAGTAGTGGTATTTATAAGTCAAAGGGTATGCACAGTTTAATATCTTTCTGAAAAAAAATCTGAATTACTTTCCAGAATAGTTGGACCCATTCACAGTTAAGCAACTGTTTCTACAACTTACAGTGTCCCAGTATTATCCAGGATTCTGAGAGGATAATTCATCTTCCCAGAGTCATATCACTGGCATATGTCACAGGTAGGATGTGGACTCTGGGTTCTCTTGAATCAGACATCAGCTCTCTATTCATTTTGCTATCCAATATTTGTTGTTAACAATAATAACTCATATTTCTACAGTGTTATACCATTGGAAAAGCAGTTTTCTAACAACTCTGTGAGGTAGGTAATAGGGATTGGGACTGCCCTTTCATATGACTTGTATAGATAACCCCTAGAGAAGGAAACTCCCTCTATCAACACAGGTCAGCACCTTTTCTGCAACTTTTAGAGTACTCATAACTGGGGGCATCAGGAAAGACATCAGGTAGCATGTGGCACCTGCTTTGAAGGAAGGTTGTGATTCTCAGAGTTGGGAGTAGAGATGAAATGCTTTCTAGATATGTTGTAGGTGACTACTCATGCAAAGTCAGGAAACGGAATGTTGTATAAGAGGAAAAGGTATGGGACAGTTTGATTAGAAAGAATGTGAGAAGGGGACTGATATGAAATAAGACTGGAAATACAGGTGGACATCAGCTTGTATGAGACTTTAAATGTCACGCTTACAATTTTGGATTTTATCCTATAGTTAATAGAAAGGCATTGAAAATTTGTTTTTTAGGGGTCATGTATCTCAAAGAGATCAATAACAAAAAGGAAAAGGACCTATATGTACAAAAATATTTATAGCAGCTCTTTTAGTGGTGGCAAAAGATTAGAAATTCATGGGATGCCCATCAATTGGGGAATGGCTGAACAAGTTGCTGTACACAATTGTGATGAGAAAGAAAGAAAATAAGAAAGAAAATGCAGTATGCTCTCAGGAAAACCTGAAAAGCTCTACATGAAATGATGCTAAGTGAAATGAGAAGAACCTGGAGAACACTTTATACAGTAACAGCAATACCTTGTGATGATCAATTGTGAATGACTTAGCTAATCTTAGTAACACAATGATCCAAGACAATTCCAAAGGACTTACGATGAAAGACGCTATCCATCTCCAAAGAAAGAACTGACGGGAGTCTAAGTGCAGATTGAAACATACTCCTTCTTTACTTTCTTCATTTTTCTTTCACAACATGACTAACACGAAAATGTTTTGCCTGACTCCATTTGTATAATTTATATAAAATTTTTTGCCTTCTCAATGAGGTGGGATGGGAGGGAGGGAAGGATAAAATTTGGAACTCAAAAATTTCAAAAAACAAACGTTAAAAATTGTTTTGATATATAATTGGAGGAATAAACTATTAAATTTAATTAAAAAAAAAAAAAGAAAACACAGAACAAAATGCCAAAATGGGAGAGGCAAAGTCCCAAAGATAGTTATTTGACCATAGGTGGAAAGAAACCTGGGAAGAAAGAAAGAGGAGATAATACCTACAATGCAGATCATACTGATGCACTGAAACAGGAAGAAGTTAAGATGCCAAAGAAACCTCAAGGTACTGCATTTTTACTTCTCTATGTATGTATGCACTGGACACTTGGCCATGTAAAATAGGAACTCATGAAACAAAAATATAAAATGGTATTGACTGAAGACCATCAGTTATAAGATTAATTTCCATTTCCATCTGCAGTGGCAGTGACAGAAAAAGGGGAGAACATCACAAGAGTAAAACGTTTATAGACAATCTGTAAACATTAACTCAGAAGTTGGTATCTTAAATTCTAGATTCTTATCCAAAGACGAAAGAGGCAATATACTGAAAGAACTTAAAAGACAAAAGGGAAGTAGTAACTATGCGGAAAAATGGCTCCCAGGTTCTCTTTCGACAGGCAAATAAAGGAGTCAAAAGAGTTATTGTTACTGCACATTCACAGTCGGATAAAGTTGTTTTAATTTTGGTAGCAAAATTTAGAAACAAATTAGTTTAACGACTAGGCAATGATTTAAATAAATTATAATCTATTACTGATACATGAAAAGAAATGACAAATTAACATGTAATATATAGTGAAATAATAGAATGGAGAAAGAAGAATCAGAATATAGGTAACTACCTAAAGAAATGACAGCAACAAAATTTCTTAATGTACAAGAGAAAAACAGCAAACTGTGACATAGTAACCACTAATAAGCCACGACGCGGTTAAAGTTCACATGCTATTTTAAAATCTTAGTAGCTTTATGGCTTTATGTATTAGTCTTTAAATGTTACTTTCTTTCAATGTTGTTTTCTTATTGACAACTAAGTTTCATGCTAATCATGAGGAAATGATTTTTTTTTTTGATAGGGATAAAGTCATATCAAACTTCTGATGGAATTCTCTCATTCCATAAGATAAATCATTCCTGAAAACAAATGACCTAAATTAATTTAGGATCAAATTTTGGAGGGACTGAGTGCCAGTAACTTAGCAGTTTGCCTCCTTTAATCTGTAGGCAATAAATAAACTTTGATTTTTTTTAAAGCAGGAAGTATACATTTTTCAGTCTGTCACATTACCATATGGCTTTCACAAACTACGCAAAAAAGAAAAGGTTTTCTTGTCTGGAAAGCACCAGCAATCCAAAATAAGAATGAACATAGTCACCCGACCAGTATGGTGTGTTGGCAAGGGTTTAACAACCAGTTCTTCAAGTGGAAAAATATGTGTTTGTGCAAGTTTATTATAAAGATGTAAGTTCATGTGTTTATTGTAAATTTTATTGATATAAATAGTGTAGCACACAACTCAAATAATAATAAAATATACAATACTTCTTATTGTAAATTTTCTATAGATAATTAGATTTGGCTAATAGAGTTGCATCCCAATCCACCAATGAGATGTACACTTGTACTATTTCTCACCTTTATACAAACTATATTAAACTGAAACTTCTTTCAGCTTTAGCATGTCTGATTGCAATAACGGTAACAATTTTTTTTAGTTTTTTTGTACAGATGCGGAGATTGGAATATTGTTTAATTCTACATTGTTATTTACAAAATCCTGAAAATTGTTCAACTCAATTTCATGTTTCAAAATTTCACATAAGTGATACAATTTTTTGTCACCTGTAATCCATAGAGAAATTAGTTCTTCATAAGGCCACCTAGATGGTTCTAATAAATCAAAACAATTAAAAATGCTTTCAAAGTTGTTTCTGCTCAATAAAAGATAAAAGTTCATGCACTGAATTACATTTTTAACATGTGTGTGTTCATCCTTCTTTGCGAAGAAGACCAGGCCATCAGAGAAATAATGACATGACTTGCACTTGACTTTGTTTTGAGTGAGGGAGGGCTGTGCAGGTCACTAGCCTCACTTCTCCAGAGCCATCTGAATCCAGTGACCAGATATTCATCAGCATGACTGGAGATGACCCAGGAGGAGGCAATTGGGGTTAAGTGACTTGCCCAAGGTCATACAGCTAGTGAGTGTCAAGTGTCTGAGGTGAGATTTGAACTCAGGTCCTCCTGACTCCTGCTCTATTCACTGCACCACCTACCTGCCCAATATTTTTAATAACATATTCCTAGGAAGAATATTAAGTTTTAAACTTTTATTAAATGGAATGTCTTTAAATTTAATCAAATCTTCCACTTGAGATTGCTTTCTAGTACCAATCATTGGATTTTCCAAAGCTCTCACAGAGCATTTGATTAACTTTTGCACTTTCTGAATGTTAGGTGATCTTGATTGTAATACAGTCCAAAAGATAAATGAACGTCAATCATTTAGTCTTGCAAGTAATTAATGTCATCTAATCTCTGTGCCTAACCAGAATAAAGAGAAATATATATATATATATAATAATGCAAGATATATGAAGCAGACAGCAGTTGTAACTCTTGAACTGTCTATGCCTCCCATGTGTCCCTAGCACTCAATCTATTTTAATAATTTCAATTTCAAATACTTCAGCTACAGTTTCTAGTTCAGCTTGACTTTTATCAAATTGGTGACAATAAATAATATCTGGAATTATTTTCAACTGATTAACTCATTTTATTTCAGATATTGAAATAGTCAAGTGATAACTATAATCAATGATTTAACAACTTCACAGCTACTCCAGATTTTCTTCCCAGAATTGTATTAACACCCATCATAATAAAATGCAATTGTTTTTAAATATCATCATTTAAACCACAAGCATTTAAAATAGACATTAACATTTTGAAAATACATTCTACTATTGCCAATGACCATTCATTTAAAGCAACAAATAATATTACCGGTGTGGAAGCTGACTGAAATGCACACCTATTAAACACTATCAGTTAGTTCACAAAAATCCTGAAAATCCAACAATTAGCTCTCTTGAGCCAGTGTAAGCCAGTTGTAGCACATCACTGCCTACATATCAATGGTATTTTCTCCTGATTTAACTCTAAAATTGGAGGGTGGGAGGAGTGTGAAATAAAACTAATGGTCAGTAAATGGTAGAAAAGCAGAAATGTATAAAAATACATGAACAGGAAGTGTATATGAAAAAACATCAGAAGGCAAGCACACAAACAGATTCGGGAAGAAATGATAAAGGAATAATTTATATTATTAAAATGAAAAGAATAAAAAACAGATTACAATAGCCAAATAATAGCATTTACCTGCATGTACATAACTTACCTCTCTTGCAGCACAGTCATGTGGAGCCTCTTCTTTATTTACTTTTCCCTTTGGAAATCCCCAGCCTGATTTTGCTAGATAACCCTGAACCAATAATACCTTAAAAAAAACAAACAAACCACACAAATAAACGTAATTCATTGAGGTTGAGGACTCTTTCACTGCTGTATTAAGTACAGTGCCTGGTGCACACATGTAGTAGTTACTTAATAAATGCTGTGACCGATTCACTATAAGAAAAACAAAACATCCTCAACTGAAAACACTGAGTTGTTTGGGAATTTCTCTGCTAAGTGTCATCAGAAAATCAGAAATGGAATAATTTTCTTAAATCTAAATATAAAACTACACTGCCAGTCAGCAGCAAAGACAAAGGACACTGTCTCTTTTTTTCTACCTCAGCATTTGCTACTTAGTGCCACTGAACCAAACAGCTACAACTAGAAGACTAGACTATCAAACCAGAGAAAACAAAAAGTTGAGGTGGGGATGCAAGAATAAAAATGTAACACAAAATTTCACTATCCTACAGAATACAGTATTATTATTTTAAAACCTAAATTCAGAACATTAACACAACACATATATTTGACGAAGCTAAAAAGTTACTCAAGTTCAATGCTAACTAGTTCATTTAAAATATTGCATGTCATCTTGACTCAGTTTCACTCACATTTTCAAGTGTTTCATCAAGAATAATTGCACCATACGTTGGTACTCCCATTTTATATTCCTTCCATTCATCTAAAACTTTCTGCACATCTTCACCTTGAGGCAGTAAAAAAGGACAATGACTGAAGAGTACAAGTAATGTCAAGGAAGTGAATTAATTTTTTCGCCAAAAAATGCAGTCTACAGACAAAAGGAACAGAACCATTCATGTGAAAAATACTTTTTTTATTCTATGATGTAATCTTTAAAAGCCTCATTCTTGGATGCACCAGAGTTGGTTTTTTCTACTTATGTCCTCCTGAAGATAGTTGTAATCAAAAGCAATCTTGAGGATATACACAGCTGTAGGTAAACAAAAGACAATAAACAGATGCTCTAGTATACATGAGAGACTAAAAGAGTAAGAGGAAGGCTTTCAAAGAATTAATGAAGTTTTACTTTACATCTATGTTGCTAAAATTATTGTTTCAACTAACTTTTTCCATGGAATCTAAAGAATTTTCCAAGTAAATCATATCATCTGCAAAAAGAGAGTTTTATTACCTCACTCCACTCTATTTCCTTCAATTCATTTTCTTTTATTACTGCTATTGCTAGCACTTCTAAGATAATACTGAATTATAGTGTTGATAACAGACATCCTTGTTTCACTCCTGATCTAACCGAGAAGGCTTCTAGTTTATCCTCATTTCAAATAGTTACTGCTGATGGTTTGGGCTAGATGCTTCTTGTCATATTGAGAAAATTCCATTTCTGCTGATGCTTTCAAGTGTTTTTAACAGGAATGAGTATTTTTACAAAAATGATCAGTTTTTATATATCACCAACAAAATCCTGCAAGAAGAGATAGTAAGAGAAACCCCATGTAAAATACCTGTAAATTATATAAAATATCTGGGAATTTCCTGCCAAGACAAACCGCATGAACATAATTATAAAACATTTCTAATACAAATAAAATCAGATTTAAATAAGTGGAGAAACATGAATTGTTCATAGGTAACAATTCTACCTAAACTAATCTGCTTATTCAATCCCATCCCAAATAAATTACCAAAAATTATTTTACTGAACTAGAAAAAAATAAAATTCATTTGAAAGAAAAGGTAAGAATATCATAGCAATTAATGAAAAAATATATAAAAGAAGGAGGTTTCGCAGTACCAGATCTTAAATTATAAGGCAATAATTATAAAAACTATCTTGTAGACTAAGAAATAGAAGGGTGGATCAGTGGAACACAGTAGACATATAATATGCAGCAGCAAATGATTAAAGAAACCTTATGTTTGACAAATGTAAAGACTTAAGTTTCTGGGATAAGAATACACTATTTGGTTAAAAAAGCTGTTGGGAAAAGTGGAAAGCAGTCTGGCAAAAACTGGGTATAAATTAACATTTTATACGATTTACCTAGATAAGGTCAAAATGGTTACATGACCGAGATATAAAGGGAGACAGCATAAGAAAACCAGAAGAACATGGAACTTATTATGGACTTAAGAAAGAAGAATTTATGAATAAACAAAAGATAGAAATCATTGTGAGATGTAAAAAGGCTAATTTTGATTGCATTAAATTTAAAAGGGTTTGTACAAATAAAACCAATATGGCCAAGATTAGAAGGAAAGCCAAAAATTGGGGGGAAATTCCTATACATACTTTCTCAGATAAAGGTCTCATATCTCAAATACACAGAGAACTCTGTCAAATTTATAAGAATACAAGTCATTCCCCAAAGAATATGAACAGTTTCTTGATGAAGAAATCAAAATCATATATGGTCATATAAAAAAATGCTGTAAATCCTTACTGATTTGAGAAATTTGATAAATGCAAATTAAAACAACACCTTACACCTGTCAGATTGGCTAATATGACAGAGGAAGAAAACGACAAATATTGAAGGGGATGTGGGAAAATTGGGACATTAATGCACTGTTGGTAGAACTCTGAACTGATCCAACCATTATGCAGAGCAATCTGGTATGCCCAAAGAGTTATAAAACTGAACAATCTTCAACCCAACAATACCACTATTAGGTCTGTTTTCTAAGGTGATCAGGGAAAAAGGAAAAGATCCATATGTTCTAAAATATTTATTGCAGCTCTCTTTGTGGTGGCAAAGAAGTGGAAATAGAGGGGATGTCTGTCAATCGAGGAAAAGCTAAACAAGCTGTGGTATATGACTGTGATGGAATGCTATTATGCTGTACAAAAATGATGAGCTGCATTTTGGTGAAGCTGTGAGCTAATCCAACCATTTTGAAGAGCAATTTGGAACTATGCCCAAAGGGCTATAAAAATGTGCATACTCTTTGACCCAGCAATACCATTTCTAGGACTGTATCCCAAAGAGATCATAAAAATGGGAAAAGGACCCACATGTACAAAAATATTTATAGCAGCTCTTTTTGTGGTGGCCAAGAACTGGAAATTGAGGGGATGCCCATCAACTGGGGAATGGATGAACAAGTTGTGAAATGTTATACTACTGTGCTATAAGTGATGGCAAATAGGGGGATTTCAGAAAAACCTGGAAAGACTTATATGAACTGATGCTGAGTGAACCAGGAGAACATTATATGCAGTAAGAAACACAGTGTGCCAGGACTGTTTTTGATACACTTAGCCCTTCATGGCAATGTAAGGACCTAAAATATTTCCAAAGGACTCTTGATGCAAAATGCCATCCACATCCAGAGAAAGAACGACAGCGTCAGAATGCAGAATGAAGCAGACTATTTTTTCTTTTGTTATGTTTGATGTCTCCTATTCATTTTAATTCTTCTAAACATGACTAATGCGAAAATGTATTTAATAAGAATGTATCTGTAGAACTTATATAAGATTGCATGCTGTCTTGAGGAGGGAGGACAGAGAGAAGGGGAGAAAATTAAAAATTTATGGAAGTGATTGTTGAAAACTGAAAACAAATTAATTTACAAAAAAAATGAGGAGTTGGTTGATTTTAGAAAAAGATAGAAAGAGTTGAGTGAAGTAATGAAAAGTGAAATAAGCAGAACCAAGAAAATGTTCAGTAACAGAATAGAATAAATAAAAGAATAATTCTGAACCACCAAGTTATTCTGAGTACTATAAACAAATCAACTCTAAAGGACCTATGAAGGAAGATACTATCGACCTCCAGAAAAAGAACTGACAAAATAGAAGTATGCACACTATAGTTTTATACATATTTATAAATCTCATTAAACTGTGGCCTGTGTGGGCTGCAGAGGAAAGGAGGGAGACAGTTTGGAACTGAAAATTTGACAAAATAATTTAATTTAATTAAAATAAAAGAACCTAGACCCTCTATAATAGGAATTCTTAACCTTTTTCGCATCATGGAAGCCCTATGGCAGTCTAGAGAAGTTTGTGAACCCCTTCTCAGAATGTTTTATATGCATAAGATACATAGGAACACAAAGCAAAATAATTATAATGAAATACAATTATCAATTTTTTAAAAAACAGATCCCAAGTTAAAAACCTCTGCTCTATGAGAAAATATGGGCAAAAAATTGCACCAGATAAGAAGCTATGACGAACTAATAATCTGTATTACTAGATGGAGGACCTATACTGATAAATATAAAGATTTTTCAAAGTATCCAAATATTTTCCTTCGAAAAAAGCTCTAAAATGACTACTAACAAATTATATATATATATATATATATATATATACATAATGTATGTATAAAACAAAAAATAACAACAAATTCTTTAATGACAGATTCAGCTTCACATTCCCAAGAGTATGCAAGTATATTCTCAAATATGTCCTCTTAGATGTTATTTTTTATGAATTAAAAAAACAACATAAAAGTTCTCCAGTTGGACAAATTCCAAGCAAGTCTCAGAAGCTGAACCCTACCTGCAACCTAACAATCAAGTGGTAAAGGCACAACACTAAAAGCAAAGTTCTAGCAAAATGAATCTTTCACTCCTGATAAAGTCCTTACCTATATATGACAGAGAGAATGTGAAGATTTGATGTCCTTTTTGGATAGGTCAAAATCAACTATGGTAAATAATCTAGGGTCCTACTACTTGTTTTATGGGGAAAAACAGAATAAAGTAACTCACATAGTTTAAGGTTTGTAATTCTCAACTCAGATGTTCAATATTTTTTAAGTATATTAAATACCATCATCTATCTCATCAACACTAAATGTAATGGATAACTTATAGTACTTCCTATTTAATCCTGTGATCATTTCTTTGTATTATAAAAACCAACAGTGAAATTACTAGAAAATAAATTTATTAGGGACTTAAAAAAAAAGTGTCAGTGTAAGAAATAATGAGTATTCAGATTGCAAAAGAAATTAGGTCAAATCTTAGAGAAATCAGATAGCAGATTAGCTATTACAACACTAGCTATTAATATACATGCATCATTCCTATGACACTGGTTAAGTAAGAACAGAAATTCAATAAATCAACTTATCTACAACAATGTTTAAAAATGTATAATTAAGCTTTAAAAAGAAAAATTACTTCCAAACAGATGTGCTTGAGTAATTTTTTCCCTAAAAATATTTTGCCATACGTACGTATAAGGTAGTTAAGAGTATCCACTGACTTTATAATACAAATACCAAAAACTTAGTATCAGTAGACTAGCTTGTAAAAAGCCCAAAGAGGAAAAAAGGAAATTAAGTATGTAGAAGTAAAACATAAGAGTGATAAAATAATATGCTCTCATTCGAGGGAAAAGGATGAAATTTGGATAGTAAAATAACCATAATGCAATTGATAAAAAATAACACTAGAAGCTTAAACCTAGCCAACTCATAATTGTTCCAATTCTTTGCCTCCCTGATCCTAAGTCACTGTTCCTTCAATTTTGGACAACCAAAGGATAAGATAACAAAAGAAGGCATAATTTCTATTGTCTTCTCATTTTTCTCCTTGTTAATCATCAATTTAAAATGTGTGTGTGTATAATCTGTGTGAATACATATATGTGTATACTATATATATATGTGTATCTGTACATATACATGCACATAACATGCATACACACACACACCCCAAACTTATAAGTGAAGTTGTCCAGCTGTTTGAGTGAAATTGTTTGGAAATTATTCTTTATATTGCCAACTCTACCACAAATAATTGAGTTGACTGTTCAACTGAAGGCAGTCTCTAATACCCTTGAAGAAAAAATTTTTTTAAAAACTCACATTGCACTTTTGTTTAACCTATGCCTAATAGTAACAGCAAAAATGTAGCTATTGGCAGTGGGAATTTGTAGGAAAAAAAGTATTATTCTCTAGTTACCAAAATTCTTACTTGCCTGTATGCCTGATTTCTTTTAAGACCCAACAAAATTTCTTTCAGGTCCTGAAATCTGGACTTACTTTGGCTGCCTGGTTATTCAAAAAGATGCCAGTTACATGAGAAAAAAGTCAGTTAGAGCAAAATAACTGGTATTATTTATTTGTTGTCCAGTCGCTTCAGTTGGTTCTGACTCTTTGTAATCCCATTTTGGAATTTTCTTGGCAAAGATACTAAATTGGTTTGCCATTGCCTTCTCCAACTCATTTTATAGATGAGAAAACTGAAGCAAACAAAGTTAAGCAACTTGCCGAGAGTTACATAACTAATAAATGTCAAAACCAGATTTAAACTCACAAAGATGAGTCTTCCTGACTCCTGGTCTGGGGACCCTATTCACTACACCACCTGGCTGCCCTGGTACTGTACACTTATTCAACTACCCTCACTTGAGATGAGAGAAAACTTGTTATAGTCATTTGGAAGTTAGCAGCAATATTTTTAAAGTTACATTTTAAATGTCAAAATGAAACAAAGCATCTAACTGAGAACTTTATAACCACAGGACCTATTCCCTACCATGAAAAACAAAATCAGTAATAAATTATTTGCCACAGTAGACTCTAAAGAACTTTAATTTAAGCACCTGGTTGAAAGAAGAAAGGAAATATAACCTATTTTAAACATGTATTAAGTATGATAAGAGACTACAATAAAACTACGAATTTTGGAGCAGTTGGGAAAAGTGGACCGAATTAGCAAACTGGTTTTAAAGGGGGGGGAGAATTATAGACCCACTTAAGAGAAATGAAATGGTATTTCTCTAAAGTAAAATACTACCAAAGGAGTAGTTTGATTAGATCTGTTTTCACGAAGACATAAAAATGACTCATAACCAGTACATTCATTCAAATAATTTTCTAATACCCATGTGGTCCAGTATTGCTGCAAGAATAATGTAAGAATATGGAAACAATAAAAGAACCAAGTCTTGACTATGAAGTCTATAAATTTAGAACTGGAAGTGATCTGTTACAACCCGATTATTTTACTGATGAAGAAATTGAGAAAGGATAAGCAGTTATACACAACGCTTGGCACATATCAGGTACTTAAAAAAGACTTCATGATTAATTGAAGGCATGCTTTCATACATTTAGCAATTAAAAATTATAAGAAAGTATACAATCAAATGCAAAGTTAAGGCTGTTTGGCACAGATCACAAGGGCTCTAGGAATTCAGGGAATGCAAAGATTTGAGTAGTCAAGGAAATCTCATGGAGGTGAGATGCTAAACTGCAAAGTATTACAAAACAATCTGTATAAAAAGTGTAAAGTTTACAAGGGAATAACTACCAATGGCTTAGCAATTACTTATTTTTTAATTTTGCAAAAGTTAAGTTCAGCCTAATCCATTCCAAATTTTTCACAAATTCTAAAATAGTCCAAATAGTTCTGCCATGCTGATACAGATATTACTGACTTCATCTAAGGAGTTAATGTCAAAAATTGATTTTAACATACCTAACAATTCCCCAGTTGATAAATGGTCAAAGGATATGAACAGGCAGTCTTCAGAGGAAGAAATTAAAGCTATCTATAGTGGAAAAATGCTCTAAATCACTACTGATTAGAGATGCAAATCAAAACAACCCTGAGGTGCCATATCAGGTTGGCTAACATGACAAAACAGGAAGATGATAAATGTTGGAGAGGATGTGGGAGAGTTGAAACACTAATTCATTGTTGGTGGAGCTGTGAGCTGACCCAATCATTCTGGAGAGCAATTTGGAACTATGCACAAAGGGCTACAAAAATGTGCATACCCTTTGACCCAGCAATATTGCTTCTAGGGCTGTATCCCAAAGAGATCATAAATATGGGAAAGGGTCCCACATGTAGAAAAATATTTATGGCAGCTCTCTTTGTGGTGGCCAAGAACTGGAAATTGAGGGGATGCCATCAATTGGGGAATGGCTGAACAAGGTGTGGTATTATGAATGTAATGGAGTACTATTGCGCCATAAGAAATGATGAACAAGAGGACTTCAGAGAGGCCTGGAAGGACTTATATGAACTGATGATGAGTGAAAGGAGCAGAACCAAGAGAACTCTGTACCCAGCAACAACCACAGTGTGTGAGGAATTTTTCTGGTAGACTTAGCCCTTCACAGCAATGCAAGAACCTAAAAAAATTCCCAATGGACTCTTGAGGCAAAATGCCATTCACATCCAGAGAAAGAACTATGGAATTGGGCAGCAGATAGAAGCACACCATTTTCTCTTGTGTTTTGTTTTGTCATGGTTTCTCTCATTCATTTTAATTCTTCCATGCAGCATGACTAAGGTGAAAAATTTAGTAAGGACATATGTGTAGAACCCATACAAGATTCTACCCTGTCTTGGGGAAGGAGGGGAGAGGGAGTGGGGGATGAAGGGGGCAGGGAAGAGGAGAAAATCTAAGATTTATGGAAGTGATTGTAGAAAACGGAAAACAAATTAATTAATAAAAAACCCTAACATTATAACATTATAATTTAAAAACAAAACTGAACAGAATAAAACACTCATTCATTTAATTTAACGTAATACTGAATTCCTTTATAGGTCAAAAATTGAAGAGGGACAAGGACCACAAGAGAAATTTTTTTCTTAATTTCATTCTAATTAATAGTATTTTTCCAATATAAAATAGGATATGATACTTTCAGGTTATCAGGTAAGTGACAGAATGAGTCTATAAAATTTCATGGTTGTAGAGAAAGGACTAACTAGGAATCAGAAAACACTAGTTCTAAAACACTTAATGAACTTCCTTGGGCAAAGTACATCACCTTTGGTTCCTTCATATATGAAAAATGGGAGTAAGTCCTGCCTCTTTCACAGCATTATTGTGAGAATTACAGAATATATGTCAAAGCACTTTATAAGCGGTAAAATATTACACAACTAAAAAGTAAACAGATTACTACATGAATTCTATATATTAACTTACAAAGACTTCTCATTGTCAAGGGGACATTCCCAAAAGAGATGAGTTCATTTGGGCAATTGGTAATGTTAAAAAGATTTATACATGATTTGTGACAGTCTCCTCAGTTCTTTGCAAGCTTTATAGCCAATAAAATCTTTAAGTATCTTCTCTTAAGAGATTTCATCCATTAATAACATGAGCACTCAATTTGGTATGAAAATCTTGTCTTACACTACAGGAAAGTAGGGGGTAAGGAGATAAGCAGGGGGTGAGAGGATAATAGAAGGGAGGACAAATGGAAGGAGGGGGTAATTAGAAGTAAATACTTTTGAAGAGGGATAGGGTCAAAAGAGAGGATAGAATAAATAGAGTGCAGGATAGGATGCAGGGAAATATGGTTAGTCCTTCACAATATGACTGTAATGGAAGTGTTGTACATAACTACACATGTATAACCTATACTGAATTGCTTGCATTCTCAGTGGGGATGGGTGGGGAGGGAGGAAGGGAGAGAAGTTGGAACTCAAAGTTTTAAAAATGAATGTTAAAAGTTGTTTTTACACGCAACTGGGAAATAAGATATACAGGCAATGGGGTATAGAAATCTACCTTGCCCTCCAAGATAAAAGAGGGGATGGGAATAAAGAGAAGGCAGGGTTGTGATAGAAAGGAGGGCAGATTGGGGGAAATGATAATCAGAATACATGCTGTCTTGGGGTGGGGAGAGGGGAGAGATGGGGAGAAAATTTGAAACTCAAAATCTTGTGGAAGTGTCTGTTGAAAATGAAAAATAATTTTTTTTAAAAATTAAAAATAAAAAAAGATTTCATCCATTATCATGACTTCAACTATCATGTCTAGGTAGCCAGTTTCCATAGTTCTATTTCCAATCCTTACTTTTCTCCCAAAAGAAATTTCTAACATTTCCAGCTACTTGCTTCTATTTGTATTTTCTTGATCTTAAACTCAACATATCTATAACTCATCTCTTCTCCTTCTCAACAAGCTCACCACTGAATTTTTCTGTTTCCATTAAGGGTAGCAACATGTTCTCCCACTTAAAAGAACTCTAAAGTCCCTTCTCACTCTAAATGTATAATCCTATGGATCTTTGAGTCTTTTCTTGCCTTCCCATTGAGAAGTGTAACGAAATACTTCTTTTATAATGTCCCTTAAAACCATCTCTCACACACACACACACACTCACTCTCTCTCTCTCTCTCTCTCTCTCTCTCTCTCTCTCTAAACCAACAAAGAAGTTAATAGTACTGACTACCAACAGAACACCCTAGGTCCCAGGACATTCCAAAATATAGGTAGTAAAAAGTGGAATATTACAGAAGGTTTTATCTAGGCATATTCATATACCTACATTTATACCAAGTGACAGAGAGAAAAATATTGAGCCAACAGAACGAGAGCCATGAGTGCAGCAACGTAAACGACGTCAAATTGTAAAGCAACAAAATTCTAGTCAAACATGATTCTTCAGTGCTAATACTTCTCTCCTTTTTGTTAACCAACACTAATCAATGTTAACCAGTTTTTGAAGACCATATGAGAGAGAAAGAAAAGGGAGGAGATTGTGTCATAACAAAATTCACCCAAAAATTTTTAAATTAAAGCAAAGGTTTAAAGAACCAACCCCATGAAAAGACTGAGATTTTTCTTTGCCTGAGAAAAATCTGCTTCACGGCCATTAAATGACCCAATACTTTTCTGAGACTATGACTAAAAAAAAATGACGGCTAATAACTCTTACTACTCACTAACAACTCTTACTTCTACCTGGTTTTCCTGCTCCAATCTAACAACATGTTGCCAACAGAGGAATTTTTCTGAAACAATGATTTGCTCATAACCTCTTTGTATTTGTATTCCCACTGCTGAACACAGTGTCTGGCATGTTACAGGCACTTAATAAACGCTTGTTTAATTGAATGATCATGTCACTCTCTTGCCAAAAACCTTTAAAGACTCCCTCTCTGTTCCATGATAAATAAAGTTTAAACTCTTTAGCCTAGTATTTAGAAACATCTACAATCAAATTCAATCTACCTTTCCAGCTTTATTCCATACTATACTAACTTTGCCTCCAAATTGATAGTGCATATCCTGCACCCAAACATACCCTGACCTTTCTCACTTCTAACCTTTTGCTCAAGTATTCCATCTAAAATGTCCTTTTTTCTACTAACAGCTACCTATCATTTGAGACTCAGCTCAAATCTTATCTCCTCCACATAAAGTTTTCCCTGTCTACCACAACCTAAGTAAAATTTTCTCATCTGAATTCATATAGTACATTTTTGCAATTAATCATATGATATATCTTGAGACTGTTCCTCTATTTTATCTTGAACTACTTATGCCATGTAAAAGATGTTTTATATCTAATTTCCAAAATTACTGTAAATTGCTTGAGAACAGGGACCAAGTCTTAAGAATCATTTTTATACTATGTAGCACCTAGCACACAGTACCTTGCATTGTTGGATACTAAGCTATTCCATATTTTTTTTCTGACTTGACTTTGATTCTAATGAAAAAGTGTTTTTAATGATTTTTTGGTCTGACTAAAGACGCCAATCTGATTAAAGTAAACCTTGTAAAATACAGCAACAACAAGAACGTAGATAGGGAATGAACCTGCGATTTCACTGAAATAGGCAATGTCTGGATAAGGGAATCTTTCAGGGCAACAATAAAAACAGGCAAAGGTAAATGAGTTCAGAGGTCAACTTTAACTGTTCTAAGAAAAGGAAAAAAAAATTTAATTTCAAGCCTCATGTAAAGTTTTCCAAAAAACTTCAAAACTTTCGCTTACTATATGTTTGAAGACTCAATTTTTTTTCTTTCTTAATCATAAGCTACATGTTTTGGGTAGGTTATAACCCTCAAAGACAAGATGAGGAAGAAAACTTTTTAGTGCAACAACATTTTACTAGCAAAAATCAAAAACACTCATGAAAAAGGATATCAGCTTTAGCAAAGTCTCTTATCCCACACTGAGGTAATCCTGGTGTGTTCTGCATGTAGAAATCCAAGTAAAACCAATGGGCAAGTTCAATCTGAAAGCACACTCGGATAGCATTGTCTCTTTCCTCACTGGGAATATGCAAAATAAATCGGCTGCCAAAAAAAACAAAACAGGCAAAAATTACATTTATAAATAGCAATAAAGATAAAAGAAATACATTAATCAGACTAGAAATGGGACCAACAAAGCTGATAGAAATGAAAAGATTAACCAAAGAAGACTTAGTGGCACAGAAGCAATCTGTATCATAAAAGAAAGCTCTACTCCTCAAGAAATCATAGTGTCATACTTTCTGGGAAGAGGTAGTCACAAAAAGAAGGTGCTACATTTACCATATCATTATATCATGATGTGCAAGTTCAGATAGGTAAGGTCTCATTTGAAAAAAAAAATCAAACAATAACAAATTATTATAGAAAGAAAGCAATGCTGGCAAAAAATAACTGTTGATTCAAAAATAGTTCAAAACTACTAAAATAAATACCACTAAATCTACCTGCACAGCTACATTTCCAAGAATACAAAGCAAGTTCACATTCACAAACAGAAATAACATCATAAAATTAACCGCAGAACTTACTACAAATATAAATAAGCTTGTGACGACTAAAATATGACTACTGTGACATAAACAATCTTAAAAGACAAGTATTTAGCAAGCACTTACTTATTAATAAGTAGCACAAACTCTAAGGTTTCACCGCAAATCTACAAAACTGACAGAAGGTGGTAAAAGACAGATACTGTCATGTCAGAAGACAAGCACATCAACATGTTGTTGGTGGAGTTATACAAAACAGTTCTGTTATATAAAACAATTTGAATTCATACTAGAAAAGTGACTAAATTGTTTATAATCTTTGAAGCACTGGACTCCTACTAGGCATACGCCTCAAGCAGGCCAAAAACAGGGGGAAAATAACTACATAAAATATTTATAGTACTACTTTTTTTATGATAGGAAAAAATAAGCAAAAACTGGAAATGAATTAAGGGTCCATTAACTGAGAAACAGCTAAACAAATTATGGCATATAATGCCATGGTGTATTACTGTACTGTTTATAAATGAGAGATAAGAATTGTAAGAAACTTAGGAAGACTTATGAACTCTGGGGAATGAAGTAAGCAAAACGAAAAGAAAATTATACATATTAGCCACAAAAGTGTAAAGAAAAACAAAAATTTTAGCATCCAATTTTGATTGTTGCTAATATTTTTTCCATGTTTCCTTATTAACTTTTTCAATTAATAAACATTAAAAATAGAGTTATTAAATATTCAGATCAATGCAATGACTAATTTTGACTACAGAGGATTGGTGATCAAGTAAGCAAGAATGTACTCATTAAATGCCAGGCCTGGAATCAGGAAGGCTCATCTTCCTGAGTTCAAATCTGGCCTCAGACACTTACTAGCTATGTGATCTTAGGCAAATCACTTAACCCTGTTTGCCTCAGTATCCTCTTCTGTAAAATAAGCTAGAGAAGGAAATAGCAAAGCACTCCAGGATCTTTGCCAAGAAAACCCCAAATGAGATCACAAAGAGGTGGACACAACTGAAAACAGACTGAACAACATATGCCATGCTAGGGAATACAAAACCAAAAGTGAAACAGTCCCTGCCCTGAATGTGTGTACACACACACACACATGCACGCACATACACACACACATACACACCCTTTAGAATGTAAGTTCCTTGAAGACAGAGACTATTTTACTTGTGTCTTTGAATATATGTGTATACATAGGGATAGGAACTGGACTTCAAATCTCCTGAGGGAAGAAACTTCCTCTACTAATACAGATCAGCACTGAGGTGTTTAATGACTTGCCAAGTCACAGTCAATACAACTGGGAGGTATAAAACACATATAAAGCTAATACAAAGCAAGTTTAGAAGGGAAGGAACTAACAGCCTTCAAGCTGAAGGAAGATTCTGAGAAGTGGAGCTGAGGAAGAAGACCACGACAAGCATGCAAGTGCAAAGGCAAAAAGGTGGGAGATGGAGCATCCTAGGAGGAAGAGAAATCAGACTGGTGTAACTGGACTGTGGGATACAGAAATGCACAAGAAAGCTGGAAAAACAGGATGACCTCAGGCTGTGAAGAACTACAAGGGAAGTCTCTATTTGATTTTAGAGTCACAAGAGAATACTGTAAATGAGATGGTCAGATTTTCATTTTGGGGAAAAATCACGTTTGCAACTATGCGAAGAACGAATTGGGGAGAGGAAATTCCTAAGGCAGGAGACTCATTTGAAGGCTATGGGAATAGTCCAGGTGAAAGCTGATCAAGGTCTGAAGTGGGATGTTGGCCAGGAGTATAGAGAAAAGAGCCCATGAGAAGGGTTATGGACAAAGAACCAAGATTTGGTAACTGTTTAAATATGTGGGATGAGAGAAGACTTCCAAAAATGAAAGTGAGACCGCAAACATGAGTGACAGGAATCATGGTGGTAGCTTCAACAACAATAAATACAAAAGTGGGGTGAGCTTTAAACATATCCCTACTTGCTGGGCCACAGGTGTGGAAGAAGTCATATATTGTCAAACTCAGAACACTTTAAAAAAATATATATATATATGGTACTTCACTTTTATTTGTAAAACGTAAGTTCAACCATTCTTTCCTACGCACTGTTCCTGACTGATACTTAGACCAAAATCTTAAGTTTACTCAGACTGTAGTTATAGTGAAGCTTTTCAACCAAATCTTATCCTGATTTTTTTCCCTAATCAAGAGACTGATCATTTCCAAAAAACCTAGTAAGTATGGCAGGGAGAAAGGGAGGCAAGATAGAAGTCCATAATAAAACTAAACAAAAGCTATCTAACTCCAAAGCCACTGGCATAGAAAAGGGAAAAAAGGGGACACCTAGCCTGAATTAGCTATAGACTGAATTGTTACAGAAAGCAAACAATTACATATATGATTTCATTTTAAAATACATCATAAATAATATTTTAGCAGCACAAATATATTGAAATGAGATATGTACAACCAAAGTCTTAAATTAAAAATCTTAATTTAGCAACTTAAAAATCAATCAACATATATATACACACACACACATACACACACACACATACACACACACACATACACACACACACATACACACACATACACACACACACATACACACACACATACACACACACATACACACACACATACACACACACACATACACACACACATACACACACATACACACACATACACACACACACACATACACACACACATACACATACACACACACATACACATACACACACACACATACACATACACACACACACATACACATACACACACACACACATATACTGCCTCCTTTTTAATTTAATCTTTTTTTTTTCTTAATTCAAGTTGTGAAGAACAGTTAGGTAGGTTCCAGGAACCAACTATTAAGCAGCTGTGTGACCCTGGGCATATGACTTAACCTGTTTGCTTTTAATTCACTAGAGAAGAAAATGGCAAACTACTCCTGTTCCTTTGCCAGAAAAACTCCATAGATGATACTAGGGTGCTACAGTCCATGGGATCGCAAAGAGTAAGACAACAAAACACTAGTTTCCCTTCAAGTTTTAAATATTTCAGGCTTAGGCAGCCAAGGGCATAAAAGAAATAAAATGTTAATTTAAAAAAACACAACATATCACTGATCATAGATTTTTGAGCAGGATAGGACCATCAAGTCCAACTCTTATATTTTATAGATGAGGAAACTGAGGCATAAAGAGATCTTTAAAAGATAGGCATCGTGAAGAAACAGCTTTCCGTTTATCCTAAGTGAAAAGACAGATATGCTTCTTTAGCATCTTTGCTGGCCAACTTGTTCAGCTGATTCCCAAGGTCTAGTTCTCTCCATAGCTGAATTCTGTTGCTACGGCTAGCTCCCTATAAGCTGCTCCACCCTTCACCTGACTTACTCTCTGTCTCTACAGCAGTATTGTTGTCTCCTACTGGATGCAATGTTTCCTACTGGTCCAATGGCTTCCCTTCAACACTACAGGCTTAATATTGAGGGTTAAGAGGGGGAGAAGGGGTAGAAAAAGTCTTATTTTTCCCACCCCCCACAAAAGTTTCCTCCATAGCAAACTCCTATCTTGCAATGTCTCCAACTATCAAAATAGAACTGCTGAAACCTGTTCAGGCTTTATAATTTTACACCTCCAAAGGCATGGCTAATTTGCTTGCAATCAAAGTCATTAGAAGTTGTTCCTTTCTTGACTCTGGTAAGCAGAGAAGTGCTGAATCTCATAAACACATAAAAGCAAGAACGCTTTACAGTTAATTTAATACCTCATTAACACTTTGGGCCTGCAGCTATATTAATTAATATTACATTAAACCTATTACATTAGAATTTTTTTTAAATCCTAATTAGTCTTGAAATAATGACATGAATACTTTGAATTTTTATTCATTTTTATGACGGCTGGTGGTTGTTCAAACTCCATTTGTGGTTTTCTTGGCAGATACTGGAGTGGTTTGCCATTTCCTTCTCCAGCTCAATTTAGTCAAGCACTGAGACAAACAGGGTTAAGTGACTTGCCTAGGGTCACACAGCTGGTAAGTGTCTGAGGCTGGATTTGAACTAATGAATGAGTCTTCTTGGTTTCAGTCCCCCACTCTATCCAATGCACCAGGTGTTGGATTACATGATTTAGGAAACAATGTAGCAGAGTGGATGGATACTAATCAGCAAGGACTGAGTTCTCCTCCTGTCTCAGGTGCTACATAGCTTTGTGACTCTTGGCAAGTCAGTTAATTTCAGTTTGCCTCCGTTTCTTCCTCTGTAAATTTAATAGCACCGTACCTCCCAGGGTTGTAGTGAGCATCTAATGAGAGAAAAACTGCACAGTGCCTGGTACGTAAATCTTAGCTGCTACTATTATTCTATGTTTTCGTTTCTGAAACAACTATATCAAACAGCTAAACTTAGAGTTCATGTAAATATATTCTAATTAACTGATCAGTACAGTTATAAAATTATCTAACCCTTCTCTGAATCTATTTTCTTCACCTCCAAATTCATGATTATTTTAACTTTCAAAAAAATGCACCTTTTCAAATACTTAAAAGTACGCTTACTATGCCATCCACAGAGGGTCGTACCCTTGCACCGCTTACATATCATAATTCCGAAATGCCCTCCTCGGACTACAGAAAAGGGAGAGCATAATTTCCCCTGCAGAATGCGGACAGGAAATAGGGTGGAGGAAGGAGAAAATCCTATTTGAAAAGTGTTTTTAAAAAAGGGGGGCTTGCGATGAAATGTGGTTGCTAGGAAATATGAATTAAGTGGTTTTGACGGAAGTACACACGCACACGAAGAGAATCTAAAGTTGAGGTAAATCAATGGGTCTTGGGGACTCGGAGAGAATGGGGACAAGCAGAGGACCGGAAGGAAGACCCGAAGGCGGAGAGGAGGGCAGAGGGGCCCGGAGGGTTCGAAGTGAATGGACACAGCGGGAGCAGGGGACGAAGGGCGGGAGGGGAAGGCGCGGGGGGTCTGGGGGGCACGGCTACAGGAGGGGCGGGGGGAGGGGTGCTGGGATGGAGGCGGGGAGCCGGGCGGCGTCTTCGGTACCTGCAGAGATCGTCCAGTACGCTGCCCGGAATCTCGACTCGTTTGGTCTCCATGATGAGCCCCAGCGGCAGAAGCAGAGCATCCCGGCCGCGCCGGGGACTCGGGGAGTGCCCGCGCACGCGCGCGCACACAGTCACACAGTGACCAAGTCACACGTGCGAGCTTGAGAAACACAACAGCACCCAGTCCACACCGACGCTGGCCCCGAAACGCAAGCAGGAGATGGGGAACGGGGGGCGGAACCCTTTCACTTCCGTCCCCACTACGTGCAGATTCCCGGCTGCCGCAGTGGCCTTGACCGAGGGAGGGGGCGGAGTGGCTCCGATAGGCTGGCCTTCGTCTTTCCTTAGGATCCAATGAGAAGCGGACATATGGGAGAGACGAAAGACTGGACCAATAGAAGCTTTGTTTGTTGAGGCGTCAGCGCCAATCGGTGCTCAGGGAGTCTAGTCGCTATCCTAGAGAACCAAGTTCCCGCCGCCAGTGAAAGAATCCTGGGGTTGGAATGCGCATGCGCATCCGCAGCTCTGGGAAGTCTTCGTATTAAGCGCTTTTTGGTGTTTCGTTTTCTGGGCGCTCTCTGCATCTGGGGAAAGGAAACAGACCCTCAGGGCGTTGACGTACTGTCTGGAGAAACAACATGTACGCATATAAGTTGATACAAAGTATCCACAAAACAAGCTAAGGGGGGCGTGGCCGGCCGGACTGAACACTAAAAGCTGGAGGTGGAGTTTCTGCAAAACCTTGAAGGGATCTAGGGATTCCTAGAGGTAGAGGCAGGGAGGCAGTGCGCTCCTGCCTGAAGGACGGACTGGACCGAGATATGGGAGAAGAACTGGACTGTGCAGGACCGGAAGGTAGAGTGTGCAAGGGGAAGCCATGCGTAGCGAGTCCAGAAAGGTAGCAGGGAGCTAGGTTTCCAGTGTCTTCAAGTGTCATGCTGAGTTACGACTGTGATACATTTCTTTTGTATCCCCAGCACACACAGTGACAAGTACATAGCCAATGGTTCTTCGTTTATTTTCTACTATAGGCAGTAGAGAGCCACTGATTTTTTTTTTTTAATCAGGGGAGTCATATGGTAAGATCTGTGCTTTAAGAAGTTTGTTTGGCAGCTTTGTGAGTTATGGTTGGGAGAAAAGCTAGACTGGAAACAAAGTAGTTCAGGTCATAAGGTAAATAGCCTTGTGAGTGATAAAAAGGACACGGATGAGTCAAATACAAATCTTCAAAGCTCACTTTCTTGATTTTCCCTCCTTTCCGACTAACAGTGCCTTTCCCCCCAAAAAATGCATTTTATTTATTTTGAATGCACACACATGTAACATTTTTGCATTCTTTTATAACAAGGGTTGCACCCCCACCTCAGTGAGCATTCCCACAGCTGCCCTGCCTTCTCCAGCTGACTATGGATGCTGGTTTAGTGCTTAAGGATGCTAGCTAGCATCCCCCTTCTTGGCCAATAAGCAAGACAAGTTGCTGATTCTGTGCATTTTTAAAAACTTCCTGTCAATTCTCTTCAAGATCCATCTGTGGATAATATGTCTATTCTTGGAGGGACAATTGGTGATCTTTAACTCTAGGAGACATGGTAAACTGTGAGTAAGTGGCTGCTAATACACATATATGGGCTCAGGCAGGCCTGAGCCTGGACTTTAGGGACCTCCCTACCCTTTCTGCTTTTATGTTCTTCCCTGAATGACCAAACAGCAACCCAAAGATGTTCTTGTCCAGCCTTGGAGGAAGCCTTGTGAGTTCAGAAGGCCTTTAGACACCGGGTCTCTTCCTTGGAATTGACTGACAGCAAAGTAGAATTTCTTCTTTGGAGAGAAATGACCACTGACAAGAGGAGCTCAATCCCCATCTCCTACAGTCTAAACAAAAATCAAAGGAGAAAGGAAAGAAGTACCAACAAATTTATGGTTTGGGCAAGAATTCTTAACCAAAAAAGGCAGCAGTATCCTCAGATTTGGGGAATGAGTGGGAGAATGTATGCACAATACCACCTTTAAGCTTAAACTGCATTATTAACATTTTTTCTAGCATTTTCTTAAGTCTAGACCATCAACAAAATAAATTAAGGCCTGATTTGTAGCATTTGCTTATTTCCAAGGTATAAATGCTCACACTGAAAATTTAACAGTCAACTCTTTTGAGCTGGTACAAGCTGTCTCCAGCACACTCATGGATAGAAATGATAATAGAGACATTGTCTGGAGGTTCTGCTTTACTGAGGTGACCTCATTGTCTTTGGAAAGACTTGAGAAAAACATGCAGAAAGATTATGAAAGTGTTAATTTAAGAAGAAACTGTTTTGAAATTCATGAGACAAGTTGTAGTTTTGCAAACCCTTTGTCAAGTACATGAGTCACCTAGTACATGAACAAAGACTACGCACTTATTCTAAGAAAATAGAAACAATTACCAATCTTCCCAGTCACTTCATCCTTTTTAGAAAAGCTGCCAGAAACCTACGCATTGTATACAGATCACATCTAAAAACCCAAAGTTATCAGTATGAAGCAATTACATCTAATTAAAGAAATAATAAAAAAACAGTTAACATTCATATAGCACTTGCTTTATTCTAGGCTCTGTGTTAAGCACTTTACAATCCAGTTGTGTGATTCCTCACAACAACCTTGGGAGGCAGGTGCCAGTATTCTCCCCTTACAGAGTATTAAACTAAGGTAAGCAGATATAAGGTAACTTGTTTGGAGTCACACAGCTAATAAATTTCTTAATGCCAAATAGCAGATGTTCTTTATATTAGGTTCTGATTTAACATAATTATCCTGATAGGAGAACACACATTCTGATTTCTTTCAGGACAGATTTTAGACCAAATCAAATCAAATCTGGATTTATATTTACTAATGGTAACATTTTAATTTTACTTTGTCCAAGGCCTATCTATTCTTAGCACTTCAAAAGAAAAAATATTATTATTCATATATGCATATTTCCTGCCCTAAAAGACACATGGTAACAATTCCCAATTCCCTCTTCCCCCATTTCCTCAAAGAGCTGGATCAAATCTCAGTCCTCTTCCTCCTTTGCCTTTCCTTGAGACTTTCCAGATAAAGGGCAGCCTAAGTACTTAGTTTCTAATTCCCAAAATAGATATATACTCTTAGAAATGCATATAAAGTTTTGCAAACAGTTTTAATTCACAGCTGTTGTCATTAGGTTAGCTTAAAGTGTGCTGGGCTTTAAATACTGTAAGATTCTAGTTGAAAAGATGGTTTTGGCCCAGGCAAAAAGAAAAACCTGAGTTTGATCTGATGCTGGCAAGGCATAGGGAGAAACCTTCAAGAGCTTTCACAGAAGGAGTTAATTAAATAATTCTCAATTTGAACAGTACAGGGAAACATTTAAAAGCCTATATAATAGTCACAGACCACAATAATCAATATTTTTACCATATCCAATATCTATATAGTGTGGGATTTCATATGGGTTTCCTACAGGTTATGCTGAAAGGTGGATAGACATTACTAACCAGATGCTTATCCAACCTTACTCATAGACCAAAGCTGGTTAAAGACTGATTTTTTTAATAGGAATAAAAATTTTTTTCATCAATCAGTTGGGAGACAGAACCAGGATGGCAGAGTAAAGGCAGGGACTTGCCTGCTTTTGTCCTTTACCCTTCAAATAATCCAATAATTGAACAAGACTCTAAACAAATTCCAGAGTAGCAGAACCCACAAAAAGATGGAGTAAAACAATCTTCCAGTCAAAAACAACTTGGAAGTTCAGCAGGAAAGGTTTGTTGCACCAGGGTGAGAGGCGCACAGGCCAGCACACACAGCCCTGGCCCCACCAAACCAGGAGAGTGACAGGATTAGCAGTGACTGCTTCCAGAGCATCTAGCCCACAGACAGTGTCAAACAACTGGTCAGAAGGAGATTACAGGAGTCTTTTTGTTTTTCCCATATCCAAGGTGTCAGTCCCAGGGTGAGGTGGAGCACTAGCACAGCAGAACTTGTGGCAGCAGTGGAAGGGGGACCCTATTCACAGTTCCAGGGCAGAAAAGAGTTGGTTCTCACAGTCCTGGAGAGGAATAAACACACCTCTCCTTAGATCATACCACCTTGGAAGAACTGAAAACTTACAGGCCCCTAGAAATATCTCTGAAGACAGTCACACAAAACCCCTGAAGCTTGGGAAAGTTTGCCCTCCACCCTGGAAGTAGAGCCCTACTTTAATAAATAGATAAAAGTCAAGTAATAGGCTGGGGAAATGAGCCAGCAATGGGGAAAAAAAAGCAAAACTCTGACTATAGAAAGTTATTATGGTGACAAGGAGGATGAAACTCAGAAGAAGACAAAGTCAAAACTCCTACATCCAGAGTCTCCAAGAAAAATATGAATTGGTCTAAGGCCATGGGAGAGCTCAAGAGGGATTTTGAAAATCAAGTAAAAGAAGTAGAGGGAAAAATGGAAAGAGAAATGAGTGGTACAAGAAAATCATGGGAAAAGAGTGAACAGTATGGTAAAGGGGACAAAAAAAAATACTGAAGAAAATATAACACTTTGAAAAACAGACTCAGCCAAATGGCAAAAGAGGTCCAAAAAGCAATGTTTCTGTTTTATAATGGTCTCTCAAATTTTACAACATTAGAGTTTAGAAATAATGATACATTTTAGAAATGCAATAACACAAACAATGAGCATCAGATGACATCAGTTGCATTTCCAAATAATCACGTATGGAAATCATTGATCTTACTGCCTTTGGCATTTTAAAACCACTTGAAAGTTATCAGGTATGGAACAATTACATTAAATTAGAGAGATGATAATAATGTAACACTTAGCATATGCCAGTAACAGTGTTAAGCACTTTATAATCATTACATCATTTTATTCTCACAAGAAAAACCATTATAATTTTTCTCTTTACAAATCACGAAACTGGGGCAAACATAAAACAACTTCCCTAAGATTACACAGACAATAAGTTTCTACAACTGGAACAGAGAAGGGTGGGCTCACCAAAGGCAGGGCTTCCCTCATCTTGTACTGCCATGTTAGGTACTTCTTAGGAGCACCTAAGACCCTCCCAAGCAGCAGCTGGGTCAGAACCTACAAAGAGCTAGGTATGCCCTGCATACTAACTGGGCTTTGGGGTAAGGGATACAGCTGAGAGCACTGCCTAGGGGCTGGGGTCACTATTGTCAGGACCTTTCCATTGGTGTTGGGGTCACTGGTGGCAGGACAAGGCAAATGCTGGTCCTGGGGCCTGACCTGCTCCCTACTGCCCCCACCCCATAGCTGTCTGACAAGGTAGAATCAGCATTTGCCCTGACCTGTCGCCATAAACACAATGAGCAGGAATCCACCCATTTGTGTAAACTTTTTTTTTTCACTGTCTTTGATTAGATCTTAGCCTGGGTAAGTCTTTGAGAAAGATTTTCCACACTGGTTGACATTTGTATGAGGAAGTAGAAAAGGGGAAAAACCTCAGTCTTATTTCAGTAATTAGTTATTAATACATGAGAGAAATAATCGTTTCTCTCATTTCACATGAATTCAAAACTATAATGGTATCATATTGCTTGCCTTCTCAATAGTTGGGGAAGGGACTGGAGGAAGAGAGAAAATTTGGAACTCAAAATAAAAAAAATTAATGTTAAAAACTAGGCTTCCTCATCTTGCCCAGGTTAGAAGTGAAAAAGCTACTTACATATCTAATACCACTACGGATACTGCGTTCCTGACCAGGGCTGGTTTGCCCCTCCTTAGAGAACTCCACATTCCTCCCCAATCTCATCCCTCCCCCTGCTCCTATGGTCTCACCATATTGATGCCTAATTTAATGTAAACACTTGAGTAGCATAGGACCCTCACAACAGCTCAGATCTATTACACTCGAAGAGGTACTTCAGCTTTAGTTTCCATGGTAGCTGGGATTATAAACATGTTTCCAGGTTTGGAGGTTTCTTTCAAAAGATGATCAATGGTTTTCTTTCTGGTTTTACTTTGTCCTCTGATTCCAAAAGATGTGGACAGTTATCCAGTTATGATTTATTGAAATATTATATCCAGAATTTTGGGAATTCACGATTTTCATGTAACCCTATATTTCTTAGATTATTTTTCCTTAATGTTTTCCAGGTCAATTGCTTTGGATAGTACATACCACATATTTTTTGTTTTTTCAGTGCTTTGATTTTTGCTTTAAAATCTTTTATTTTCTCTAGGATATATTTTTTCCTGTTCAAACCAATCTAATTTTCAGGAAGTTTAATTCTTGGGCTTAACCTAATTTGTTCTATTAAGTTCTTAATTCTCCTTGACATTCTTTTCTCCCTAGGTGTCCTTATCTTTGTCATTTTATTTTAGCTCTCTTCTTTCTTTTTCTAAATGGTTTTGTAACCCTTATGGAAAGGACGTATTTACATCTCAGTTTTTAGCTGGATTTACTGTATACTTTTCTTCTGCTTTTACGTCTTAGGCTTCTCTTTATTGCATTTAACATTTTCTTCTATTTAATTACATCTCCAGCCTTAGTTTCTAGGCTTGGATTCTGCTTGGATCAGATTTGGCCCTCCTGACGGTGTGGGCAGGTCCCGTTGGTCCTGAATGTGGTGGCTAACACTAGGTCCTGTCTTTTATAGGGCCTGTCTTCTGCAATTCCTGGGATTTGACTTAGACTCTTGGTGGTTTTGGCCTTAGATCATTCAGTGTTCTTGCAAGTTTTTTTTTAATTTAATATTTTATTTTTTCCCAATTACATGTAAAAACAATTTTAACATCTTCTTTCAAATTTTGAATTCTAAATTTTCTCCCTCTTTCTCTCCCCCATCTCATTGAGAAGGCAAGCAATTTGACATAGGTTACACATATGTAGTCATGCAAAATACATTTCAATGTAGGTCATTTTGCAAATTTCTGAATTCCAAATTGATTTCACCCCTTCTGATAGACCTCAGTCAGAGGTTGTTGATAGTGCTGGTGGCAGGCCTATCTCAGGGACTTTGTCTCCTAGGTGTTGCTCTGAGCTTTTCTCCTGCTTTGATATGAATTTTAGGATATGCAGTATTATAAATGAAATATTGTTACATATGCACATGTATGTGACTTTAATATTGGTTATTGTACATACCTGTTACGTACCGTGTGTGCTGTGTGTCTTTTACTGCTAGAGACTTGCTCCAATTGCAAGCAGCATATTGTTTCTATTGAATTATACTATGACAAGTTACATACAATTTGATGTGAGTATACATTTTATTGTACTTACCAGAAATGAACTTAACTTTGTTGATTGCTGTATTAATTTTTTCTATTATACTAACTTCTATAAGTTGCATATTATGTTGAGTGTCATGTCACCCCAGGCCAGAGTTGTTGTTGTCCTTCATTCGCAAAGAGGACCAAAGTGACATCACCGTGATAAACTCAAGTTTCAGTGTGTCTGACTGTGGCTGATCAGACCAATACGAGTTCGGAATGCTCTGCCACAGGTTGGGCACAGATAGTCCATGTGAGTATTTGGGGTGAATACTCCAAATTTGCACATTGTACATTTACTTTGTGCTGTCTCAATTCTGCTTTGCTCATAGAGCACAGCACCCTTTCTGATGTGGACACACCATGCTGAGCAGTCCTGTGCCAGTGTCTCTCATGTGGCACAGTCAAATACAAAGTTCTTGAGAGAGAGAGAGTGTCCTTGTTTCACTTCTTCTGGCCACCAGGTGATCACCTGCCCCATGCAAGCTCTCCATAAAATAGTCTTTTTGGCAAGCCTACATTTTGCATTCAAACAACGTGGCCAGCCCATCGGAGTTGCGCTCTCTGAAGCATTGTTTGAATGCTTGGCAGTTCAGCTCAAGCAAGGACTTCAGTGTCTGGTACCTTATCCTGCCAGGTGATCCTTCCTAAGACAGTTCAAATGAAAGCAGTTCAGTTTCCTGGCATGGTGCTGGTAGACTGTCTGTGTTTCACAGACATACACCCAAGCCTGAGGAGACCACAATAGCTTCCACTAGGATGGGGTATTGAAGGAAAAAGTTAGTACAATCTCATAATCAGCAATATCCCTAAGGGACAGAATATCTTAAAATTAGGACTTTGGAAGAAGAGAAGAAAGCTCTGAATCTTCCCAAACTATTGGTGGTTAATAGTCATTTCTCTCAGTTAAATCATATGTATGTGTATGTACTTTATTATTGGCCACATATACATATTTATTTTGTATTTTGTTTTCCCCCAATTACATCTAAAAATAATTTTCAATATTCATTTTTAAGACTCAGTTCCAAATTCTCTCCCTCCCTCCTCCCTTCCTCATTGAGAAGGCAAGCAATTTGATATAGGTTATACATGTATAGTCATGCAAAACACATTTCCATATTAGTCATGAGGTAAAAGTCCAAAATAAAAACTCAGGAAAAATAAAGTTTAAAAAGTATGCTTCTGTGTTCAGACTCCATTAGTTCTTTCTCTGGGCTTAGATAGCATTTTTCATTGTAAATCCTTCAGTTATCTTAGCTCATTGTGTTACTGAGAATAGCTAAGTAGTTCACAGTTGATCATCTTACAGGGTTGTTGTTAATGTTTAAGAAGCTCTCATGGTTCATTTTGCTTTGTATCAGTTCATGGGAGTCTCTCCAGGTTTTTTGTGAGAGCATCCTGCTCATCATTTCTTAAAGCCCAATATTAATGCATCACATTTTTTCCATGTGATTATGGATAACTTAGATTACTTCATCTGAAAACTGACAATATTTTTGTAAATCATTTATCAACTTGGGAATGGCTCTTTTATGAATCTGATTCATTTATCTGTTTGAGGGATGAGGTCTTTATTAGAGGAACTTGCTTCAAAATTGTTTTTCACAGTTATAATTGCTTACTTTATTTCCCTCCATCCTATCCCCCCCCCCCCCGTTTATTCTATTTTCTCTCTCCTTTTACCCTGTTTTTTCTCAAATGTGTTTTGTTTCTGACTACTACCTCCCCCAATCTGCCACCCCTTTTCTCATATCCCATTTCCCCTCCTACTTTCTGGAGGGCAAGATATATTTCTATACCCAACTGAGTGTACATGTTGTTTCCTCTTTGAGCCAATTCTGCTGACAGTAAGGTTCAAATGTTCCCTGCCACCTCCCCCATCTTCCCCTCCTCTAAAAGCTCTTGCCTCTTTTTATGTGAAATAATTTGTTCCCAGCATATTTCCCTTTCTCCTAATGTATTTCTCTTTCACACCCATTAATTTTTTAAAAAATATCATTCCATCATATTCAACTAACATCTGTGTCCTGTTTCCATATTTTTATGTATATATTTCTTCTAACTGTCCAAATAATGAGAACATTATTATGAGTTAAAAGTGCCATTTATCCATGTAGGAATGTTAACAGTTTAACCTAATTAAGTCTCTTCTGTTTTCCCTTTCATGTTTACCCTTTTATGCTTTTCTTGAGTCTTATATTTTGCTCTTGTCTTTTCATCAGGAATGCTTGAAAGTCTTCTATTTCATTGAAAATCTATTTTCTGCCTAAAGGAATATACTTAGTTTTTCTGGGCAGGTGATTTTCAGTATTAATACTAGCTCCTTTGCCATATTGAATATCATATTAAAATCCTTCTGTTCCTTTCTTGTAGAAGTTGCTAAATGTTGTTTTATCCTCACTGTGGCTCCACAGTACTTGAATTATTTCTTTCTGGCTGCTTGTAATATTTTCTTCTTGACTTGGAGACTATTCCTGAAAGTTTTCATTTTCAAATCCCTTTCAGAAGGTGATCAGTGGATT